>NC_136058.1:346730817-346852839 GCF_964261635.1 Lissotriton helveticus
ATCTCCAGGAGTCGCTGTTCTGTATCTCGGCTTTTTCCAGAAGGCTAGCCTGCCACCTTGTGGAAAGTTGAGGTTTCTCAGGCAGTTGGGGGGTCAGAACCCCACTTAAATAGGTTGCATTGAAAAATATTGTTTGAAATAGGCATAGTTTCCACTTTTCAAGAAAATCTGAGAATTTTGCTTGCCAAAAGGAGGAAATAAATGCCCTCTCTGAGGATCGAACTCAGGACCTTCAGATTATGAGACTGACGCGCTGCCTACTGCGCTAAGAAGGCTGCACACAAGCATCTCTAAACAAGACTATAGACCAGGAAGATAATCCAGGTGCGAGGCTTAAGGATTTTCCTGACTGAGACTTTATGCTGCAGTGTCAAGTGGGTTGACTTGGCAGACACTTACATTCAGGGTTTCCATGCATACAGTAAAACTTGGCATACAAGGGGATGTAGCTCAGTGGTAGAGCGCATGCTTTGCATGTATGAGGCCCCGGGTTCAATCCCCGGCATCTCCAGACTTTTGCCATGCTTGACTTGGATTTTGGCAGAAAACTAGGCTGGCTGTCAGTATTAAGGAAGAGATATGTCATGCAACTGGGATACGAACCTGTAGGAGAGTAGGGTCTGCAATCCTATGATCACCCAGATTTTTGCTTTTTGCTGCACTGGTTTACGACTTTCCCTGGCTGTGGGCCTGCTAATCAGACCCACAGCCTAGCTGTTCTCTCTATCCAAATTGTACCCAGGTACTGAATTGGCACTGGGCCCTCTCCAAGTCCCTGTACCCAGGGCTGAGGTGCACCCAGAAGTCTCCCAGGGGCTGAAGCATGTATTGTGCCACCCCTGGATTGACTAACTAAAACTGACACAACTGGCTGCACGACAGCTGGGGCAAGGTGGTGTACTCACCCTTTGCTTTAGATATAGTATACCTATATCTAACCCTAAAATGGACACACAGATCTCCTATCAGTCACTCCTATGGCAGGCCTTAACAATCCTGAAGGCAGAGTGCTTGGAATCGTGTGAGATGGTGCTCTGGCATGAGCTGAGCCCGTCTGCGGCTTTCGGGATCCATCCCTTAGCCGTTTCCATGATATCGCATACCATATACTCTTAAGTGCATTATAATCCTCGCGGTTATGTGCCAACTCTGGTATCGCTCTATCAAAACATGTCGAGTAAGGTGTCATACGAATTGGAATACTAACCCCTCGCCAATTCTGGCGACGGGGTTAGCATTCCACCCTTCTAGAGGGACACGACATGCCTGTAACCTATAACCCGGTTAAAAGTCAGACAGAGCCTTAGCATCCACAAAATGGATGCTGCCACCGAGACACAAGTCTGCCCTCCTGCTGCTGGGAGTCCTCCCAGAGCAGGAGATAAGGACAAAGGGTTTCCTGCCAGGGGCGGTGCCAGCACCGTCCCAGACAGGGTTTTGTGTATTGTAAGTAGGCAGGGCTTTAGAGGAAGGTGACTGCACGTGGCACCCCGGTGCTCACTGTGCATAGGCTGGCTGGAACCAGTTCCAGGGTCACTCCAGACCCTGTGCTGGGGAAAAGCCCGCCAAGGAAGTGGGTGTAACCACCCCCCTCCTAGTCCCACCCATAGGGCAGGACTTAGTCGCGTGCCAGCCCCTTTTTACAGGATAAAGGTAGAGACTGGCCCCCTTCCAAATCAGATCATCTTTGAATCCTGAAACTACTTTCTGCGAAAGGAACTCAAGACTTCTTCCTAAGATTTCTCCCTTGTGACTAAGGAGTAGTCACCCTGCATCCGCAGGCACCATCCAAGAACACTGCGGTCTGCTGTAAGTCCTTCCTCCGGAATCCGACTGCCCAGCTCGACGAGAACCGGCTTCCCTGGCACCTCTGACCTCTACCCACCTCTACAGCCCAGCTGAGAACCGTGGGTGCGACGAGACCTCAAGGGACCGGCCATCTGTAAGACTGCACGACTTCTTTCCAGCAAGCCCGCCGAGTAATCTACTGGTGAGTGCTTTGGGATCCGAGAAGCCCCGACTCTGAGCAGCTCCAGCTCCGAAGTGCAGCCCCCCAGCATCTCCACGATCTGCGTGGGGCCCTTCTGCTTTCCGCTGCTCACCGCGTTGTTTGGCTACTAGCCCGTTGGCTTGTGGCCTTCCTGACGACGCCCGACGACATTTCTGCTGCTGGTCTGGTTGCTCCAGACTGGCCCTTGCTCCCTTCCAGAAGAGGAGCACCCTGGACCCTCCTGGTCCACTCAAGACGCCATTTTGAGTCCACCGCGTGGGCTTGAATTAGCCAAGGCTTGTTGCCCAATCCTGGGTAACTTCGACGCCAACGACTTCATCCTTCGTGGGACAGTTCGCACCTCCATCCTGGTCGCCGACAACGCCTCCTGGTCCGAGAGACTGCAGAGCCCAGCAGTGCCCACTCACCTGACTGCGGTGACTTCGCCCGGTGCCATCCTGGTGCCCACTTAATCACTGGCTAGTGATTCAAGAACTTGGTCCCCTCTGCTTTCAGGTTTTCTTCTTCCTTGATCCAGGCTTGGATCCATCGAACTTTCCTTCACTGGTCGCCTGCCAGCAACTTCTTCCTTCCAGGCTCCTGGTCCGGCAACGAGATCCCCGACGTCTTTTCAGACCTATGCAGCTGCAGCCCCTGGGCTAGGTAACTTCGGCACTCCGGTGTCCCAGCATAGCCTCACTATCCAAGGGTCAGGATCCACTGTCATTTTCTCCCTACCAGGTCGGGTTCGCCCGTGAACACTAACTTTGTGAATTCTAGCTTCCATAGACTTTGTCCCGCATCCCGCGTGAGAGTGCACACTCTGCACCCGAGTCCCCTAGGCCTCCTAGTAGTAATCTAACGATTCCCTAGTCCAGTCCTAGCGATTCCAAAGCCTATTAGAACTGTTACTTACCTGCTAGTAATTCGCATTCCACTTTTAGCGTATATGGTTTTTCGTGCCCCTCGGGCATTTGTGTAACGTGCTAACTTAAAAGTATTTTCGTAAGAGTTTTGTTGTGTGCTTAGCTCCCTGTCTCATAAAGAGCCAGGGTAGTCTTGTTATAAATAAATACACTGTTTATTTTCATAACAACTTGTGTGGTGTCCTTTCACTGGGTGTTCAAGGGGTAATGTGATGGTAAAACAGCTGGCTTAACACGCCCTCTAGAGTCTTAGCCTTAGACTGCTCGTATCCATGCTACTAGGATAGCTGGTCTATAAGGTTGACTTACAACCAATCATCAATAAGGGTTGTTTGGACTGATATATAGTGATCACTAGAATAGTGAGCACTGCACATCAGGCCAACTTCTCACATTGGTGAGCAGCGGTTGGGATTTGAGCTTGCTGTTGTTTTACCACACATATCCTAAGAATATCTTGTGAAAGATCACATAAGTACCAAAGGTACATATAACTTAGCTTAGAATACTCTGAGTTCTACTGAACCAGCTGTTGTAGCTCCTAGGGCCTAGCACACCCTAAACTACAACTCTAGCAAGGGATCAGTAGGCAAACATATAGTGTAGGTAAGTGCACCACTTACACCTCACTAGAAAAGCATGTCGACTCAGGAGGACTCTACTGAGACTCCCCTGGTCAGTGTTGACCCTCCACAGGTCACTTCAAGATATGCAGCTCTCAGCTTTCATGAGATGAGACAGATCTGTGTCTCCAGAAAACTGAAGCAGGGGTCTAACCCCACCACTTCCTTTCTGATAGGTCTCTTAGAGACATATGATGCCAGAAAGCTTTCTCAGTTACATGAGAACATGCCATCCTTAGAGGGAACCTCTGGGGATCCAGATCTCCACAACACTGATTCAGCAGTTGAGGAGGAGGATCAGGAGGTACTCTCTGGGGATGAGGTAGACAAGGGTCTTGAGGTAGTCAGAAGGCTAACTAGGACCAACTTAGACTTACTTGGGCTAGGATCTGGGGGCCCCCCAGTACTAACCCGAAGTGGGCCTAACCTTGGAGTTAGGAGAGATAGATCTCTTTCTAGGGACTCCAATAGATCTCTGCACTCTAATGCCTCTTCTCAGGGGAGAAGGAATCCTCCACAGAGGAGATTTACTTCCCCTCAGAGAAAGGAGCATGAGGCTAGGATGAGACAAGCTGAACTGAGGATTGAAAGGGAAGAAATTGCCCTGGCCAAAGAGAAGCTTGCCCTGGCAAGAGAGCAGCAGATGAGTGGGCTAGCTCCCACTGGTGGCAGCAATCTCCCAAGAGATAGAGAGAAGGGTTTAGATACTAAACACCTGACTAAAATAGTGCCCCCCTTTAAGCAAGGGGATGACATCCAGAAATGGATGGCTGCTCTGGAGAGGGCCTGCACTGTGCAGAACATTCCCCAGAGTCAGTGGGCAGCTATACTGTGGCTCTCCTTTGATGGTAAAGGTAGAGATAAGCTCCTCACTACAAGAGTGGAGGATGCTAACAATTACCAGGTCCTGAAGAATACACTGGTTGATGGGTTTGGTTTAACCACTGAGCAGTACAGGTTGCTGTTCAGAGACACCCAGAAAACTCAGTCTCAGGACTGGTCTGATTTTGTGGATTGTGCCACTAAGGCTTTGGAGGGCTGGTTGCTGGGTAGCAAGGTTACAGATTACACAGGATTGTATAATCTAATGATGAGAGAACAAATTTTGAACAATTGTCAGAACCAGTTGCTGCACCAGCACCTTGTTGATTCAGATCTGACCTCTCCCCAAGAATTGGGAAAGAAGGCAGACAAATGGGTCAGGACAAGGATCAAGCAGAACCAGAACCAGAACCAGGGTGGTCAGAAGAAAGCAGACCAGAAGGGTAATGTTAAGAATGAGCAAAATGACCAGAAGTCTTCACCAGGTCCCCAACAAACCAAAGAGGGTGGGGGTCAGGCTTCCCAGAAGAAGAAGACTCAAGAAGGCCAGTCAAAAAGGTGGTGCCAGTACTGCAAAAGTAAATCTCACTGGTTTAGTGAGTGCACCAAAAGAGGAGGAGGACAAACTCCTGCCACTACAGCTCCTAAAGCAACTGCACCCCCTAGTACAGTCAGTAGTGGTAGTGTCACTCCCAAGGCATTAGTTAGGTTAACCTTGGGTACTGAGGGGTCTGACAACTTAGTTGGCACACTCACTCAGGCTGTCCTTGTCTGTACAGGGGATATGGATATGTCCCCTGAAATAAGTCCCAATACTTTGGGCAAATACAGGCAGACACCTTTGATTAATGGCAAGATGGCTCAGGCCTATAGGGACACTTGTGCCAGTGTCACCATGGTGACACCTAACTTTGTGGACCCTGGACAGATCATGCCAGGTACTGATTTCCTGGTGACCAATGCCAGCAATGTCACTACTAGTCATAGTGTGGCAATTGTAGCTTTCTCCTGGGGTGGAGTGAAGGGACAAAAGAAAGTTGTAGTCAGTTCAGACCTCCCAGTTGATTGTTTGTTGGGCAATGATTTGGAGTCATCACAATGGTCAGAAGTGGAGCAGAGGACTCACATGGAGATGTTAGGCTTGCCAGCACATGTGCTTGCTGTGACTAGGTCACAGGCCAGAAGATGCCCCACTGAACAGGTGCTGGATCCTGAAATTAGGGACCAGACACCTTCCAAGAAGAAGAGCAGTAAGGGTAAGGCTTTGCCTTCCCCCTTGCCCCAGGTTGAGGATCAAGTCTCTGAGGAGGCTGATCTAGAAGAGCTGAGGGAAACTGAGCCTAAAGAGCTTGAACTTGATCAAGTTGAGTTTCTGGGCTCAGGGGGACCCTCCAGAGCAGACCTGGGGAAGGAACAGTTGAGCTGCCCTTCCCTTGAACCCCTCAGACAGCAGGCTGCTGCTGAGGCTGCAGGGAATGCCACAGGTGCCCACAGGGTATACTGGGAAGATGGACTCCTGTACTCTGAGTCAAGAGACCCCAAGCCTGGTGCAACCAGGAGGCTGGTCATCCCCTTGTCTCTGAGAGGTTTCCTTCTCACCTTGGCCCATGAGATTCCCCTTGCAGGTCATTTAGGTCAGACAAAGACTTGGGACAGGCTTGTCTCACACTTTCACTGGCCCCATATGAATGAGAATACCAAGGAGTTTTGTCGCTCATGTGTCACTTGCCAAGCCAGTGGTAAGTCAGGTGGCACAACAAAGGCCCCCCTCATACCACTACCTGTGGTGGGGGTTCCCTTTGAAAGAGTGGGGATTGACATTGTTGGTCCAATGGAACCCCAGACAGCATCAGGACACAAGTTTATACTGGTGGTGGTGGACCATGCCACCAGGTATCCTGAGGCTATTCCCCTTAGGACCACTATAGCCCCTGTAGTGGCAAGAGCCCTAGTTGGAGTGTTCTCCAGAGTGGGTTTCCCTAAGGAGGTCGTTTCTGACAGAGGTACAAACTTCATGTCAGGATATCTGACTGCCATGTGGAAAGAGTGTGGTGTGAACTACAAGTTCACCACACCCTATCATCCACAATGCAATGGGCTTGTTGAGAGATTCAACAGGACCCTGAAAGGGATGATTCATGGACTACCTGAACCTCTTAGGAGAAGATGGGATGTCCTGATCCCCTGCCTCTTGTTTGCTTACAGAGAGGTCCCACAGAAGGGGGTTGGCTACAGCCCTTTTGAGCTTCTGTATGGGCATCCTGTGAGAGGACCCCTGTGTTTGGTGAAGGAAGGATGGGAGAGACCTCTCAAAAAGCCTGCAACCAACATAGTGGACTATGTACTTGGTCTCCGCTCCAGGATGGCTGAGTATATGGAGAAGGCATCTAAAAACCTTGAGGCCAGCCAGGAACTTCAAAAAGCTTGGCATGACCAAAAGGCTGTACTGACTGTGTACCAGCCAGGACAGAAGGTGTGGGTGCTGGAGCCAGTGGCCCCAGCAGCTCTGAAAGACAAATGGTCTGGGCCCCACACCATCATTGAGCAAAAGGGAGAGGTTACCTACTTGGTGGACCTTGGAACTCCCAGGAGCCCTCTCAGAGTGCTCCATGTTAACAGGCTCAAGGCATATGTTGACAGGAAGGACATGAGCTTGCTCATGGCCACAGATGAGGGACAGGAGGAAGAGAGTGACCCTCTCCCAGACCTGCTCACTCAGAATCCTGATGATGGGTCAGTTGATGGTGTTGTCTTTTGTGGCAGCCTCACTGAACATCAGCAACAGGATTGCAGGCAAGTTCTGCAATCCTTTCGACATATGTTCTCTCTGACACCCAGCCAAACTGATTGGTGTACCCATGATGTTGACACTGGAGACAGTCTGCCTGTCAAGAGTAAAATCTACAGGCAGCCTGATCATGTTAGAGACTGCATCAAAACTGAAGTGCAGAAAATGTTGGAACTGGGAGTCATTGAGCCCTCAGATAGCCCTTGGGCTAGCCCAGTAGTTCTAGTGCCAAAACCTCACACCCAGGGTGATAAGAGAGAGATGAGGTTTTGCGTAGACTACAGAGGCCTCAATGCAGTCACTAAGACTGATGCCCACCCAATACCAAGAGCAGATGAGCTTATAGATAGATTGGCTTCTGCCAACTTCTTAAGCACATTTGATTTGACAGCTGGGTATTGGCAAATCAGGTTAGCTGAGGAAGCCAAACCCAAGACAGCATTTTCTACCCCTGGAGGGCATTATCAATTTGTGGTAATGCCCTTTGGACTGAAAAATGCACCTGCCACCTTCCAAAGGTTGGTGAATCAAGTCCTCACTGGGCTGGATGACTTCTGTGCAGCTTATCTTGACGATATTGCTGTCTTTAACTCCACCTGGGAGGATCACCTGGTCCACCTGAGGAAAGTGTTAGAGGCCCTGCAAAAGGCAGGCCTCACTATCAAGGCCACAAAGTGCCAGATAGGGCAGTCACAGGTTGTATACCTGGGCCACCTTGTAGGTGGAGGCCAGGTTCAGCCACTGGAGAGTAAGATACAGGCCATCAAGGACTGGACTCCACCAATCACCCAGACTCAGGTTCGAGCTTTCTTGGGCCTGACTGGGTACTATAGGAAGTTTGTCAGAAATTATGGGTCCATAGTGACCCCCCTTAATGACCTGACAAGCAAAAAGATGCCAAAGAAAGTTCAGTGGACAGCAAGCTGTCAGAAAGCATTCAATGACCTAAAGCAGGCCATGTGCACAGCACCTATCCTCAAGAGTCCAGATTACTCCAAGCCATTCATTGTCCAAACAGATGCTTCTGAGTTGGGTGTGGGAGCTGTTCTGTCTCAACTGAATTTTGATGGTAATGATCAGCCTATTGCTTTCATTAGTAGGAGGTTGACACCCAGAGAGAAAAATTGGTCAGCTATTGAGAGGGAGGCCTTTGCTGTGGTCTGGGCCCTGAAGAAGCTGAGGGCCTACTTGTTTGGCACTCACTTCACCATTCAGACAGACCATAAGCCCCTCTTGTGGCTAAATCAGATGAAGGGTGAAAACCCCAAACTGCTTAGGTGGTCCATTTCCCTACAGGGGATGGATTTTACAGTGGAGCATAGACCTGGGACTGATCACAGCAATGCTGATGGGCTCTCCAGGTATTTCCACTTAGAGCAAGAAGACTCACCTGGTCAAGGTTAGCTTATTGTCCCAAAGTTTGGGGGGGGGTCATGTAGGAGAGTAGGGTCTGCAATCCTATGATCACCCAGATTTATGCTTTTTGCTGCACTGGTTTACGACTTTCCCTGGCTGTGGGCCTGCTAATCAGACCCACAGCCTAGCTGTTCTCTCTATCCAAATTGTACCCAGGTACTGAATTGGCACTGGGCCCTCTCCAAGTCCCTGTACCCAGGGCTGAGGTGCACCCAGAAGTCTCCCAGGGGCTGAAGCATGTATTGTGCCACCCCTGGATTGACTATCAGAATCAGAATCAGAATCATCTTTATTTCGATAGTTAAAAACTATCATAAAAAGTACATACACAAAACATATAAAATCCGATTCAGCATATACAATTTCAGAAAAGACCAATTTGGTTAAAACTAATCACAGTAAAAAATTGTAGAAAAGAGGAAGAATAAGGATTACAGAGATTAAAAAAAGATTGTCCAGGGGGCTTATATCAATTAAAAAACATTAATTCATTCATAGTTTCAGCCCCATTGAGTTCAATCCCTCGTATTCCTCAATTTAACAGCAATCTTCAGGAAACTGATAATACAACAGAGAGTCCTTGTATCCATAGCTTTTTGGAGGAATAACAGAGCAGTTTTGGCTTGGGAGATTTTCGCCTCCTTTAAAATATTTACAAGAAATCCTCTGCGGGGTAAACTATAAAAAGGACATAATAATACAAAATGAAGGGTGTCCTGCGGAGACCTATTGTCGCAGCCGCAGGCACCCTTCTGCTCAATTGTCCGAGTAAAACCCGATGGGTAGGCTAGAATATTTGGCAACAAATTGAGCCTAAAACGGGAAATTAAAAATCTCTCTTGCTGATTGTGCATTAAAAACAAATAGGGTTCCATACCCCTCTCATTACAGACAAGAGAGTAGGCTAAAACTGATTTTTTAGCAGAGTTTTCTTGTATTCTGGCCTGCTCATATTTATCATATAAGTGCTTTTCGATCTTAGACCTGCAAGAGCTATTAATTTTAGTGGGGTCTGAAAAAACCCATTCTAACCCGATGGATTTTAGGGCATCACTAACATATTTGAGCCAGTCAATTAGCAACCACCTATCTCTCTTTACACAGTCTGTGATGATCAATCTAGAAAGACCTGCATTCGGGTTTTGCCAAATCCGAAGCCAAGACAGAATAGGTTTGAGCTTAATCAAATCAGCTATAAACTGAAGTCCCAGTTCCTTGTGTGTGATAAAAGCAGGAACGCTCTGTGGCAATCTTAACAGTTTTTTTAAGAATGTATCTTCCTCCACTTGGAGTAAGTGAGCATCCCTGAAACCCCACACCTCCGCCCCATACGTGGCCTTCGAAATGCTGACTGCTCTATATAATGTTACGACTTGTTCCGGAGACCAACGTCCCATCCTGCGGGCAAAATTAAGGATTGAACCATTTGCCGCAACCAGCTTCCTTGACCTTTCCTCCAGTAGTTGATTAAACCCCAATTGACCATCAAAGAGTACACCCAGATAGGAAAAGGAGTTTACAAAATCAAACACATGTGCTCCTAATGAAAAAGAAAACTTTTTCAGGGGCTTTTTCCCTGCCACCATGATGAAAGATTTGCTGAGATTCACGGAGAGATCCAAACTCTCCATGAAGCTACCAAACCCCTCAATGAGGCACTGCAGGCCGACCGCAGTTCTAGCAAGGAGGACGGCGTCATCCGCGTACAAAAGTACAGGTATCTGACGCCGTCCTGCTCTCGGGCAGTCCGTTCCCAGAGTCAGCAGTGCACTCTCCAATCCATTAATGTAGAGAGAAAATAAAAAGGGAGCCAGGATACACCCCTGCCTCACCCCGCTAGAGCACGGGAAGGGATCAGTACTCACCCCTCCCGCGCTGTAGCGGACCTTGGCCGTGGTGTTCCAATGAAGCTCCCTTAGGATGTCAATCAAGTCTGATTCCATCCCCAACTCCTGCATCAGAGCCCACAGTTTAGATCTGTTCACATTATCAAAGGCTGCTGCTAGATCCATGAACCCCATAAACAGGGTACCATTTTCACTTTTAGTGTATTTAGCAGCCAACAGATATAGATTAAGACATTGGTCACTCGTTGACCTACCCGTTCTAAATCCATATTGAGTCTCCACCAGGGTGTTGTGGAGATCAGTCCACTCAGATAACCGGTTTAATATAACTCTCCCCAGAAGTTTTGCTGAGACGTCAATTAACGAAATTGGCCTATAGCATTGTGGATTGTCCCTACAGCCTTTCTTATAAATAGGGACAATCACAGCTGTAGACCAAGAACGTGGGAGTCCTGTTTTAATGGCCGCGTTTAAGACTCTGGTCAAAATAGGTGCCCACAAGTCAGTTTTGCTCAGGAAGAGATCCGGCGGGGTCCCATCCGGCCCCGGAGCTTTATTTCTAGACAGTCCCTGGATGGCCTTCAGGACCTCGAGGAGTGAAAATTCCAGAGCCACTTTACTACGTGCAAAACATGAGTCCTGCTTTGCCACCAATGACTCATCATGTTGGTTATAAAGACCTTGGAAGTGGGCTATCCAGTCACCTGGGAGAATATTAGTACCGATAGTTAATGCACTCGAGTCTTGGAGACCTGGTCTATTTATGATTCTCCAAAACTGAGTAAAGTCTCTGTTCTCCCCTGCTTCTCTAAGGTCTGCCCACACCTCCTTGTGTAGTTCCAACTTCCTAACCTTAACCTGGGCCTTATAGTTTTGCCTGCAGAGAGCTATTACCGTCTTGTCTCTCGGGGAGTCCTTTAGGGCTTGTTTTAGCTCTCTAAGAGCCAAAGAGCACTTTGAATTAAACCATCTGGGAGAGGAATGTACTTTGAGGGGCTTTTTAGTTTTCAAAAGTCCCTCTGCCACCTTTGTTAGTGATTCAAACGCTACGACCACCTCCCTATCTCCCATTTCTAAGTCCAGACAAACATCAATATAATTTTTACCATTCTTTATTAGGGAGCTATAAAAATCTAGTGGGTTGATCGTGGACCATCTCAACCGCCTCCCTTGGTCTATAGGATACATTACTGTGTCCCCTTTTTGCGGCTTAGCTACAATATTGTTGTATTTTAATAAGAGAGTTAAGGGGTTGTGATCACTGAAAGGACTCCACTCAATTTGAGCCTCCAAAATACTATGTTTACCGAAAGCGGAGATCATTATAAAGTCTATAACAGAGGCACATCCTCTACCCTTAAATGTCGGTGTAACAGCCTCTCCTGGTTTGACTGACAATAAATCCATGGTATGAGACAGGGCAAAGGATTCACAGACTTTCATTAGCATAGAGCCTTCTCTGCCATGGTCAAAATGTGGCCCAGTTTCCCTCGGACATGATGACCAGTCAGGGGAAAACGTAAGTAAACTTGGACAAAGGTGACAATTAAAGTCCCCCATTAGTAGAACAGTCGGTTCAAATCCCGCTTTCCCTGACTCTAATTCATCCTTTAACCTTGTTTCCAGTTCAATTATTACAGGAAAATGACCATCCACGGGTCCTGAATTATAAAAGTTCAGGATTAGGAAGCTCTGTCCTACTCCCTGAAATCTTATTGCCTGCAGGGTATCAGACACCCAGCCTGATTGAGTCCAATTACCCTTTATTTCTAAATTAACATAAATGACTAGACCACCCCTAGCCCTTCCTGAGCTTGACTCTTTAGCAGGCCCAAAAAGAACATTTATAGCCCTCCAATTGTAAATGATCTGGGGTTAGAGCCCAAGTCTCTTGGAGGACTATAATATGAAAACCCCTAATGTACTCACACCAGTCCACTGAGTTCAGTTTGGCCCCCAAACCTGCCACATTCCAGGAGATAAAACTTAGTCCTCCCCTCTCCTCTTTTCTTTTTAATGAGCCCACCATGTCTTGCCCACTCCTCTCTTCTGAAAAAATCACAAGAGAACTAGCCGACTCCTCCCTCTGTATCTGGGGAGCTATAGACACAGTTCCCCACAGGTCCAGATTCCTTATACCTCCCCTAGTAATGCTTTGGCTTGCAATAGGTACATTTTCCAAAGAAAGGGCATCTTTACCCCTTCCCGGGGCACTGGAGGTGGGGGCCCTACCACCAGGCAGTAGTCAATCATTTTCTTCAAGATCCTGCAAGGGTGAAAACCTATTTCTCCACTGAGGTTGATCATATGAAGGGCGAAGGTGGGTCATAAACTCTGGGATTCGCATCTTATTTATATATTGTGGAATGTTATTAGATAGTTTTCCATCCCGCCACTTTGTAAACCCACTGACATTGTTCATGCTGCTCCACTTTCTAGGATAAAAACAGCCCAGTGGTACCGCACGAATAGTACTTGTATGGTTCCTATTCGGGAGTCTTAGGATGTGACCTACAAGTTTGGGATCCCTGAAGTTTGCCACTATACAATCGCCCCTTATGTCCTTATTCCTTCCCCCAACCCAAGACACCCTCCTTACATGGACTATTTCACCATTTACACCTGTGTTCAGAGGTCTGTGTATATTTAACCAGCCTGCCAGTTTTGCATGTAATTGATTATATGTTTCTTTTTCTAATGGGCCTAGTTCTGGTACTCCTACGAACACGACCACATAAGGAATGGCCTCAGGTGGGAGATCTATGTGTGGTGGTGGAGGGCTATCTGGGCCCGGGGCAGGGTCTCGGGATTCATTAAATACGCTAGGGAGGTTCGAGTTTAGCTGCTTGTTCTCCACTCGGCCTTGCGTCGGTAGCTGGGGAGGAATCGGATTGGTAGTTGTAGCGGATGCTTGCTGGGCTAGACCCGTATTGCGTCCCTGGGGGGTTACTGGGGCATTATGTATCTGGGCCAAGGTATGAGCCACACAGTTGTTTGTTCGACTATCGTTGGTGCTGGGGTTAGGTACAACACCTCGGGAATCAGTGAGCCCAACATGTGTACTATTCTTTAACAGCAACTCTAGCGATTTACTTTGCTTCGCTACTTCATTTGCCAACTTATCTACCCTGCTGATCACAGGCTTTAAGTGAGAGGCAATAGATTGTTCAAAGAAACTCTTAAGGTCCCCCATGACATCCTCAAACCATCTTGGCGGGCTTAGTTTCGGTTCAGCATTCACCACTTTCCCCCTAGGAGTTTGCCCATTTTTTTCACTAACCTCCACCCTCACAGCCTTCCTCTTCTTATTCGGGCCCTTGGTCCTCCCTTGCTTTGTAGATTTGTCATGGCTGATACCAGCCTTGTTCCCTTGGATGTCTATTCTTTCTTGCCCTGCTCGGGCAGGGGGTTGGGCACAGGGGACCCCCTCAATCGGGTTACTCAAAACAGATGCATTAACTGATGTATTTAAACTATCTGTTACTGAAAGGGCTGTTAATTGTAGGGGGCTCGAGAGTACGGGAATAGGTGAGGCGGAGAGACTCCTTTCCATTCGCTCAATTTGCCCCGTAACCGACCTTAACATCAAGTCTATTGCGGTAGGCTTTTTAGTTGTAGTTAACACCCCATTGTTAACGACATCCATTGATTGGTTAAGAGTCTCCCCCCCGCGTTAGTTTACTGGTTGCCGAACGCGTTTTAGGTTGGCTAGCCATGAGGATCTTGTGTGGCACTACCGCCTTTTTCACCACCCCAACAACAAAAAAATAATAGAAGCTTTCCCCTCAGTTAATCAAACAGTTGGTACATCCCGTGTGGCTAGACACTTTAAAGAAACGGTGTATAATACCAGCAATGGGGAGTTACCAACGTTAGAATAGGCCCCCCGATCTCGACCAGAGGAGGACAGTTTTAAAGTCCGTATTAGTCCACAGTACCTTAAATAGCTGAGTCCAAGCCAGGGGAGATGGCCCGTCCCGTCCCAGGTCGTCCTCGGACGGCCACAGACGGCCCCGCCCTTGTCCCGGGCTTCTCCCGGCGCTGCCCGCGCGCTTCCCGCGACGCGGGAGGGGCAGCTGTTACTTATGCGCCTCCTGGCGCGGAAAACCGGAAAAGCAGGAAGTCGGCGTCCCAGAGGATCCTGGGAGGTGTAGTTTCGCTGGCGGCCGCGTTGCCCAGCGGCGTCGGGGATCTGCACCCTGTGGTCCGGTGCTCTGCTCCGCTCCCCAGCTCCACTCAACTCAAGCCCCGCTCTGCCGGAGGGGCAGCTGTTACTTATGCGCCTCCTGGCGCGGAAAACCGGAAAAGCAGGAAGTCGGCGTCCCAGAGGATCCTGGGAGGTGTAGTTTCGCTGGCGGCCGCGTTGCCCAGCGGCGTCGGGGATCTGCACCCTGTGGTCCGGTGCTCTGCTCCGCTCCCCAGCTCCACTCAACTCAAGCCCCGCTCTGCCGGAGGGGCAGCTGTTACTTATGCGCCTCCTGGCGCGGAAAACCGGAAAAGCAGGAAGTCGGCGTCCCAGAGGATCCTGGGAGGTGTAGTTTCGCTGGCGGCCGCGTTGCCCAGCGGCGTCGGGGATCTGCACCCTGTGGTCCGGTGCTCTGCTCCGCTCCCCAGCTCCACTCAACTCAAGCCCCGCTCTGCCGGAGGGGCAGCTGTTACTTATGCGCCTCCTGGCGCGGAAAACCGGAAAAGCAGGAAGTCGGCGTCCCAGAGGATCCTGGGAGGTGTAGTTTCGCTGGCGGCCGCGTTGCCCAGCGGCGTCGGGGATCTGCACCCTGTGGTCCGGTGCTCTGCTCCGCTCCCCAGCTCCACTCAACTCAAGCCCCGCTCTGCCGGAGGGGCAGCTGTTACTTATGCGCCTCCTGGCGCGGAAAACCGGAAAAGCAGGAAGTCGGCGTCCCAGAGGATCCTGGGAGGTGTAGTTTCGCTGGCGGCCGCGTTGCCCAGCGGCGTCGGGGATCTGCACCCTGTGGTCCGGTGCTCTGCTCCGCTCCCCAGCTCCACTCAACTCATGCCATGCTTATCTTGGATTTTGGCAGAAAACTAGGCTGGCTGTCAGTATTAAGGAAGAGATATGTCATGCAACTGGGATACGAACCTGTAGGAGAGTAGGGTCTGCAATCCTATGATCACCCAGATTTTTGCTTTTTGCTGCACTGGTTTACGACTTTCCCTGGCTGTGGGCCTGCTAATCAGACCCACAGCCTAGCTGTTCTCTCTATCCAAATTGTACCCAGGTACTGAATTGGCACTGGGCCCTCTCCAAGTCCCTGTACCCAGGGCTGAGGTGCACCCAGAAGTCTCCCAGGGGCTGAAGCATGTATTGTGCCACCCCTGGATTGACTAACTAAAACTGACACAACTGGCTGCACGACAGCTGGGGCAAGGTGGTGTACTCACCCTTTGCTTTAGATATAGTATACCTATATCTAACCCTAAAATGGACACACAGATCTCCTATCAGTCACTCCTATGGCAGGCCTTAACAATCCTGAAGGCAGAGTGCTTGGAATCGTGTGAGATGGTGCTCTGGCATGAGCTGAGCCCGTCTGCGGCTTTCGGGATCCATCCCTTAGCCGTTTCCATGATATCGCATACCATATACTCTTAAGTGCATTATAATCCTCGCGGTTATGTGCCAACTCTGGTATCGCTCTATCAAAACATGTCGAGTAAGGTGTCATACGAATTGGAATACTAACCCCTCGCCAATTCTGGCGACGGGGTTAGCATTCCACCCTTCTAGAGGGACACGACATGCCTGTAACCTATAACCCGGTTAAAAGTCAGACAGAGCCTTAGCATCCACAAAATGGATGCTGCCACCGAGACACAAGTCTGCCCTCCTGCTGCTGGGAGTCCTCCCAGAGCAGGAGATAAGGACAAAGGGTTTCCTGCCAGGGGCGGTGCCAGCACCGTCCCAGACAGGGTTTTGTGTATTGTAAGTAGGCAGGGCTTTAGAGGAAGGTGACTGCACGTGGCACCCCGGTGCTCACTGTGCATAGGCTGGCTGGAACCAGTTCCAGGGTCACTCCAGACCCTGTGCTGGGGAAAAGCCCGCCAAGGAAGTGGGTGTAACCACCCTCCTCCTAGTCCCACCCATAGGGCAGGACTTAGTCGCGTGCCAGCCCCTTTTTACAGGATAAAGGTAGAGACTGGCCCCCTTCCAAATCAGATCATCTTTGAATCCTGAAACTACTTTCTGCGAAAGGAACTCAAGACTTCTTCCTAAGATTTCTCCCTTGTGACTAAGGAGTAGTCACCCTGCATCCGCAGGCACCATCCAAGAACACTGCGGTCTGCTGTAAGTCCTTCCTCCGGAATCCGACTGCCCAGCTCGACGAGAACCGGCTTCCCTGGCACCTCTGACCTCTACCCACCTCTACAGCCCAGCTGAGAACCGTGGGTGCGACGAGACCTCAAGGGACCGGCCATCTGTAAGACTGCACGACTTCTTTCCAGCAAGCCCGCCGAGTAATCTACTGGTGAGTGCTTTGGGATCCGAGAAGCCCCGACTCTGAGCAGCTCCAGCTCCGAAGTGCAGCCCCCCAGCATCTCCACGATCTGCGTGGGGCCCTTCTGCTTTCCGCTGCTCACCGCGTTGTTTGGCTACTAGCCCGTTGGCTTGTGGCCTTCCTGACGACGCCCGACGACATTTCTGCTGCTGGTCTGGTTGCTCCAGACTGGCCCTTGCTCCCTTCCAGAAGAGGAGCACCCTGGACCCTCCTGGTCCACTCAAGACGCCATTTTGAGTCCACCGCGTGGGCTTGAATTAGCCAAGGCTTGTTGCCCAATCCTGGGTAACTTCGACGCCAACGACTTCATCCTTCGTGGGACAGCTCGCACCTCCATCCTGGTCGCCGACAACGCCTCCTGGTCCGAGAGACTGCAGAGCCCAGCAGTGCCCACTCACCTGACTGCGGTGACTTCGCCCGGTGCCATCCTGGTGCCCACTTAATCACTGGCTAGTGATTCAAGAACTTGGTCCCCTCTGCTTTCAGGTTTTCTTCTTCCTTGATCCAGGCTTGGATCCATCGAACTTTCCTTCACTGGTCGCCTGCCAGCAACTTCTTCCTTCCAGGCTCCTGGTCCGGCAACGAGATCCCCGACGTCTTTTCAGACCTATGCAGCTGCAGCCCCTGGGCTAGGTAACTTCGGCACTCCGGTGTCCCAGCATAGCCTCACTATCCAAGGGTCAGGATCCACTGTCATTTTCTCCCTACCAGGTCGGGTTCGCCCGTGAACACTAACTTTGTGAATTCTAGCTTCCATAGACTTTGTCCCGCATCCCGCGTGAGAGTGCACACTCTGCACCCGAGTCCCCTAGGCCTCCTAGTAGTAATCTAACGATTCCCTAGTCCAGTCCTAGCGATTCCAAAGCCTATTAGAACTGTTACTTACCTGCTAGTAATTCGCATTCCACTTTTAGCGTATATGGTTTTTCGTGCCCCTCGGGCATTTGTGTAACGTGCTAACTTAAAAGTATTTTCGTAAGAGTTTTGTTGTGTGCTTAGCTCCCTGTCTCATAAAGAGCCAGGGTAGTCTTGTTATAAATAAATACACTGTTTATTTTCATAACAACTTGTGTGGTGTCCTTTCACTGGGTGTTCAAGGGGTAATGTGATGGTAAAACAGCTGGCTTAACACGCCCTCTAGAGTCTTAGCCTTAGACTGCTCGTATCCATGCTACTAGGATAGCTGGTCTATAAGGTTGACTTACAACCAATCATCAATAAGGGTTGTTTGGACTGATATATAGTGATCACTAGAATAGTGAGCACTGCACATCAGGCCAACTTCTCACAGAACCCCACTTAAACTGTGAGACGTGTGCCTTGGAAAACCCCATGAAATGGGGCTATCTCATTTTTGATGCTTATAGAACCAAAGAATCTTACTTGTTTAAGCCATCAAAGTGATGATTAATCTTGGCAATCTTAATACATTTAGGATAGAAATCTGTGGCAGCCATCTTGGTCATTGGTAAGGGTTCTTCCTCTAAACCAGAGACTCTCTACAGTAGCTTCAAGAAAAACTGAATATGTTGCCTTTACTCTACTGATTTTTCCATTCTCTTTCCTTTCAAAAATGAACCCAAAATGCATGTTCTTGAAGCTGGGTGCGTGGTAATGACTCCCATAACTTTCTGTCATTTTTCTCACGGTTAAAGGCTTCCATCCATTTGCCACCAATGCTTCCTAAGGTCTTTGTATCAAAGTTCCTTTCCTTTCTGTAAAATTCATCATTGCGGCGCCCCTGCTTTTCACCAAGCCAAGACGGAACATCCACTTTGGTGTGAAATCCTCCTTTGAGGTGATAAGACGTAACTCACAGTGTGCTCTCAGAAGTGGTAGCTTTGAGAGGGAGCCGCGATTAATATTGATGATTTTCATCTGTCTGCTCCTGGTCCCCACCCCCCACAACCTTTCTTGAGCGAGAGGTAATTTCAGTGCTATGAGCTTCTGCTACCCCTCCTTCGATAGCTCAGTTGGTAGAGCGGAGGACTGTAGCATTAATTCGGGCATCCTTAGGTCGCTGGTTCAAATCCGGCTCGAAGGATTTTGTGGTTTCATTTCCATGTCTTTTGCTGTTAATCAACAATACCTTCCGTTGATTATGAAAAAGTCCCCGAGCTTCGATAAATACTGGAAAAGAAGCGTACTCTATCTGCTTTCAAAGGGAATTGATGACATAGTCATCGCTAGGGGAGGCGTGAAGAACAGTAATGGAAACCTGCTGATCAAAACTGCTACCAAAGCATTGCATTAGTACATGTATGCCTTGGCAGACTTCCAATTGCATTGCACCACGGTAGCTGCTTGGCAGCCAATCACACTGTGACTTGCCTTCAATTTGAGTGTCCACCGATGGGCAAGAGGGCATAGCCAATGGAATCATCCCCCGAAAGGCTGAGCAAGCTGGAAAGTAGACCAACAGTTTACACATTTGGGGAAATCCTGAGAAGTTTTGCATTCCAAACTGAGCAAATAAAAGCCCTGCCGGAGAATCGAACCCTGATTGCACTAAGTATATGCTCCATGAAGACAGCCCTCACGTAAGGCGTGGGCAATTTCATGCCTGACACTTTACATTCTAGTCTCAAATCGAGACTTTGCAGTCCGTGGGCTCCAGAGTCTCCTTGCATCCAGCAAAACTTTAGAGGGCAGTGGAGGGGATGTAGCTCAGTGGTAGAGCGCATGCTTCGCATGTTTGAGGCCCCGGGTTCAATCCCCGGCATCTCCAGGAGTCGCTGTTCTGTATCTCGGCTTTTTCCAGAAGGCTAGCCTGCCACCTTGTGGAAAGTTGAGGTTTCTCAGGCAGTTGGGGGGTCAGAACCCCACTTAAATAGGTTGCATTGAAAAATATTGTTTGAAATAGGCATAGTTTCCACTTTTCAAGAAAATCTGAGAATTTTGCTTGCCAAAAGGAGGAAATAAATGCCCTCTCTGAGGATCGAACTCAGGACCTTCAGATTATGAGACTGACGCGCTGCCTACTGCGCTAAGAAGGCTGCACACAAGCATCTCTAAACAAGACTATAGACCAGGAAGATAATCCAGGTGCGAGGCTTAAGGATTTTCCTGACTGAGACTTTATGCTGCAGTGTCAAGTGGGTTGACTTGGCAGACACTTACATTCAGGGTTTCCATGCATGCAGTAAAACTTGGCATACAAGGGGATGTAGCTCAGTGGTAGAGCGCATGCTTTGCATGTATGAGGCCCCGGGTTCAATCCCCGGCATCTCCAGACTTTTGCCATGCTTATCTTGGATTTTGGCAGAAAACTAGGCTGGCTGTCAGTATTAAGGAAGAGATATGTCATGCAACTGGGATACGAACCCCACTTAAACTGTGAGACGTGTGCCTTGGAAAACCCCATGAAATGGGGCTATCTCATTTTTGATGCTTATAGAACCAAAGAATCTTACTTGTTTAAGCCATCAAAGTGATGATTAATCTTGGCAATCTTAATACATTTAGGATAGAAATCTGTGGCAGCCATCTTGGTCATTGGTAAGGGTTCTTCCTCTAAACCAGAGACTCTCTACAGTAGCTTCAAGAAAAACTGAATATGTTGCCTTTACTCTACTGATTTTTCCATTCTCTTTCCTTTCAAAAATGAACCCAAAATGCATGTTCTTGAAGCTGGGTGCGTGGTAATGACTCCCATAACTTTCTGTCATTTTTCTCACGGTTAAAGGCTTCCATCCATTTGCCACCAATGCTTCCTAAGGTCTTTGTATCAAAGTTCCTTTCCTTTCTGTAAAATTCATCATTGCGGCGCCCCTGCTTTTCACCAAGCCAAGACGGAACATCCACTTTGGTGTGAAATCCTCCTTTGAGGTGATAAGACGTAACTCACAGTGTGCTCTCAGAAGTGGTAGCTTTGAGAGGGAGCCGCGATTAATATTGATGATTTTCATCTGTCTGCTCCTGGTCCCCACCCCCCACAACCTTTCTTGAGCGAGAGGTAATTTCAGTGCTATGAGCTTCTGCTACCCCTCCTTCGATAGCTCAGTTGGTAGAGCAGAGGACTGTAGCATTAATTTGGGCATCCTTAGGTCGCTGGTACATTGTTTTTATACTCAAGATGTGAAAGCCATCATCAGTCAAGATATCGTGCTTGCACCCTTTTTCAGAAACATTGGTTATTATGCAAGTTAGTATTTGAGTTTTCACAGTTTCAAAGCAATCGTTGAAATCTGTCAACGAGTCCCACAGGACATTTGTTTGGCTTATTCCTTTAGGGAACGTAGACAGTCTTACCCAGCATGTTTGCCTTTGTTTTTAAAGGAGATGTGCTCTTGAAGTTGGAGGTATGTAGGCCTCAGAAGACTTTCACAGGCACCCCCAACTGTAAGGAATTGTTTTTTGTACAGTGAGTGCACTGAAAGCACATGAAAGACACTTGTTTCTTGAGCTTCAAGTAGCTAATAACTTTTGGATAAGTTCACTTGACAAGTATTATTAATAAATCAGGACTTTGATGAGGACAGGGATGTTACCGTTTAGGCTAGGTGTGCTTTCACCAGGAAAATGCATTGGTAGAAGGTATATATTAAAGTAATTACAGATAAACATGTCATCACTTCATCGTCACCTACGGATTCAAACCTATTGGTTCTGCCCTCAACCAGCACACACCCACCATCTCAAATAACTTCTCTTACTCTCCATCCACACCTATTTTCAAACTTCTCAAACACACATTGAACGCCTCACACAGCACTGGGCCAGCATACCTCAATACCGCTTCAGATTTCAGAAATCTTCCGGACACCTTTGCTCAGCTGGGCTTGTACTCGCACACACAGCACCAGAAGAAGGAGAATAGACTTCTCCGAATTGGTTCAAAAAGAGTGGAATGACCTGCCCCAACACATATGCACCGTCTCTAAATGTAGTGCATTCGCACTTAACTGAACACCTGGCTCTTTGACTAGGTTACTCCATGTATCAGTTCTGACTGCTTTCGCGTCAGCGACGGGATACCCTCTCAGGTGAAAAAATCATAACATTAGAGAAAACTCTACACCCAACGTTACCCATATGGATAAATTGTTTGTCATGCTTGCCATGTTCATTCTCCGTCAGAACTTAGTATATGTTGAGTTTATTGTATGACAAGTGCATTACAGTAACAGCAAGGAACATAACAGTGCAAGTGATGTATGCTATGTTCTCACTGAATACCATGTGTGCTAGAAACTACCGTTATTCCTAATTCATGAAGTTCTCTTTAGGGAACATAGGTAGTATACCTCAGCATGTTTGCCTTAGTTTCAATGGTAGATATGCTCACTCAGTTCGAGCAATGTATGCCTCTGAGACATTCTTAGACACCCCCCAGCTTGCATCCACATATGGGAAGGCACATGTAAGACATGTCTTCCCGAGCCTCATGAGGCTGTTATGGGACCCATTACTAAAAGCTCAGTGGGCACGTATTTGGTAATGTTCAGAATGGATGCAGTTACTGGAAAGGTGGTAAAAATGCAGTCACATTTTTTTCCATTTGTGAAGGTTGTGGATGCATCAACTATCAACATGTCTAGATATAAATAAAGATTCTGTCCTGTGGCATGTGAATGTGATGGATCTTTGCATGGAGGTGGTATGTGAGTGATGTGAGTGCACCGATCTGTTGGTTTGGGGCCATAGCCGGCAGTATGAAAGTCTTGTGTGTGGTGTGTGAATATCATATGAATGGACCATAAAGCAGTTGGTGCCTTGACGCAGCTTTGTGGCTCACCTTGAGAAGTCTTAGTTTCTATATTCAGATACACTGATAAGTATTTGTACTTTGAAGCTAGCATTCCTGGATGTTCTTAAACTAATCAATGTAAGTGGTGGAATAACCTAAAACAATTAGTACCAGACTTTTATCCGTGGCGGTAAAAATACTACGTCACAATGGCAACAGAATATCCTTACCATGAAGATAATGGTGTGGCCACCTGATGCACTTATATATGGACGGAGCAATGGTGTAACCATGGGGAAGGCTACTCCATCTGTGGTGTGGTTGCACCCCTCCCATGCCCTGACTGAGTAAATGTAACCTGCAGCTGACCTCTGTGCTCACCCACCTAATTTAAGGGTTTATACAGGCCAGTTTTCACAGCCAATTATGCCATCATTTGTGGCTCCTATAAGGGCTCATTTGATCCCAAAGCGCATTTCCTGGAATGTAAAGTGTCTTCCCGGAAGACAAAATCTCAGGAACCACTGATGAGCTCTTGATATGAGAGTGCGATAATACGCATCCATGAGATTCTTTATAATAATGAATGCTCCTTTGGGAAATAACGGAGTTGTCATTTGACGTGTCTCCACCTTGAATGAGATTTTTGTGATCCATCTTTTGGCATTCCGAAGATCTATGACCAACCGTAACTCTCTAGAGCTATTGGGTACCAGAAATATGCTTGAGTAACTTCCTCTGCCCCATTACCGTCAGAGAAATAACTTTATTTCCAGAACAGAATGTATTTCTGTGAGCACTGCATTCTTTTGTATAGTGTTTTGCTGACATGCAGTAGGTATGGTCCCTGCGTGTTGAGGCATTGATGCAAAATCTACTTTTCTTACATTAGGCCATGAATGGCATAGTCAGGAGTGCTGCCCCTTCACAGACCAGGAGGATGCCCCTTTTGTTGTGTTTGGTTCTTATAATTCCATTCAGTTGTCCTTTAGGAAAAAGAGTATTGTTATGGAGCTCATCATGACAGTTACTGAAAGAAGGAATAGAAAGATGTTTGTGATGATGACTGTTGCCGAAATGAGGAAGAGTGTTTCTTCTCTTTATGAAAGCAATGGCTTGTGCTCAAGTTCTGCTCCAAACATAATTCACTGAAATAGAATATGATGGGTTGCTAATTTCTGTGATAAATCAGTATGCCACTCATTCAAATGCTAAATCCTTCTGTCAGAACACTCATTATTGGTGAAGAATAGACTATTCCCAGAATATCTACCTGAAAGAAACTCCATGTCCTTAAGCAAATTAGAAAGTTCATATCCATCTTGTAGTTCTTTTATAAAGTCTCTTCAAGTTAGAGTTAAGAGACTGTGAACAATTGGGTTGTTGGTTAGAGGGGATGATCCCTATTCTATCGACAGCCACAATTTCCATCAGGGTGAGCCACATAATTCACTACATCAACCAATGCTTAACCTTCTGGTAGCTTGGCACAAAAGCAGTCAGGCTTGGAAAATATGAACTAGTGGAGTCCTCCTTTCATATGAGTAGCTAATGTCGTCATGTTTCAAAACAGTTGTCCATGTCCATTAATGCATCATGGTATACATAACATTTGTATTACTTAGGTAGTAAAGAGATGTTAACCCATAAAGCAGCTTCCGACATTCAGGTATGTTGCATTTCATTTCGTATTGGACGTTTATCGGTAGGTTCCAATTTGGTAAGGATGAGTGACTAAGGTTGTCACTGTTGCCCATTTATTTATTAAGACTTAACTTAGATGCAATGTGCAAAGTATTTACGCATCACACAAACAGTAATAATATGAAAACCCAACAAATGAAAATCCCACCCCAATTATTATTTTTTTTTAATGGAGTAAAATTGAATAAATTATTTGACACAAACATTCAATCAGCAGAACCACAGTTATGAATTTTATGAAAACTATTGCCTAAAACATCCTGTGATTCTGGGCAAATCACTTAATCTTCCTGTGCCTACCAAAAATGAATGTGTGTCCTCATGTAAGGTAACTGGTGCTATGTGAAGCGCTCTGATACCTGATTTGGTTCGGGTCAAGTTCGCGCTATATAAAACTCTGCAAAAAAAAAAGAAAAGTTGAAAAATATGGCTGACAAGGGAGCATAGTTCCGATACAAGAAGTGAATTGGGCCCAGTAAGCACTTACCTTCAGACTTACAAGACATTTTGCAGAAAAAGCTCTGAGAAAGCAAAGTTCAGTGAGGCAAGGCTGCAGGCAGAATCAGAGGAGGGGGCTTCATTGCCGGAGAGTTGCTGGACTAAGTCGCAGAGAAGGTTTCTACATTCAGACTTAGTCTCTTTTTTGGATGACAAAAATCTTCAGTGGGGCAATGCTGGAGGTTGAAGCTGAGGAGAGTTCAAGGAGGCCGAATACCCCTTTTCCGAGGAACTGCAGAACAAGATTTGCTGCTGCGAAGAAGAGCATAGCAAAGCTGCAGGAAAGTCAGGCTGACCAGCGATGCACATTGGGTGGATAAGCGAACAGGTTGGTTCTGATCTCGCGTCGGTCTCAGAGCAGTTTTTAACCAAAAATATTCTAAGCCCCAAGTTTTGGAGTTTCGCAATCTGGGCACCTTTAAAACCACAACCAAGGGTCCAGTGCTGGAGGGGCACCACTTGTGGGTTTAGGGCTCACTAAGGATGGGTCAAGATGGTGAGTACCTGTCCTGTTGTTCTGAACCGGAGGACAGCAAACTAGCCCTTGGATTCACTCTGGTAGTCCAGGGTTCAGGTGACAAAGTTGGACTTAAGCAGCATAACAGGCCTCTCATCAGAGTTCAAGGCGACTACAGGCAGTAAAGCAGTCCTTCTAGGTGTAGCAATGTAGTCTTGTGGAGTACATGGCAGACCACAACAACAGGCAGTCTTCTGAGAGTTCTTCCACAGGTCCAGAAAGTGAACTGAAGAGTGGTTCAGAGGGTTCCTTTTTAGGTCGAGCCTCCGAGACCTGCTGTACACTCTTTGTGACCTAACATCCTGCCCATTGCTTTTAATTTGTCCTTCCAAAATGCTTGCTTGCTGGTGGTGAATCTTCCTCTTTGACCCTCCTTTTTGTCTTTTGTTTCCTCCCATGGAGCAGGGACCAAGAACGATATATTAACACTTTGGTTGTTTATCTATTGGTTTGGGGAAATATTTGTTCTTGTTTCCTGCTCGTATTACTGTTCACCCATGTTCACCTTCGGCCCCAGTACCTGCTTATATTTTAATTCACCATACGTCACTTCCACCTCCTCCCATGTCGCTGCATGCCTGCCTCCATCTATGCTCATGTCGCTGTTTAATTTTAAAATATATTTTCCAATGCTGTTCTGCCAGGTTTTTGTGGAGCGCATGAGGCACTGCAGCCTTGTGCTCCCACCCCTGTACCTCACCCCTTCCGCTACGTTATTGGTTTCATTTAGCAGACCTTTTATGGAGTCGTACCCATATAACACTCCAACTGTTGAGACATGCCCCTGACCTTTGGCTACATAGATACATTTTCAGGCTTACATAGTATTTCTCCATTTAGCCTGCTGCCACCCCGACATACTACTCTTTTAAAGAAAACATTTCAATTTCTATTATTCAACAGTTACACCCTCTAGTCTGTCGGCATAACCCTTTTAATTGTGGGATGACATTGGGTTTCAATACTAAATTAAGCTAGTATCGCCCATTGCTGCCACTTTAAATGCACGCACCTTTGTGACTCTTACTACTTCCAGGTTTGTGGACTACGAGTAGGTCGCATGACAGCAGCCATCGTGTATTCAAGTAAGTTTACTTCTTGGTTATTCCAGGAAGCAAAGACTGTACCATTATTAAGGCTCAGCCTCCTCCTGGTATTTAACCAATCCCTGGTGGGAGCATTTTTTTTCAAGGCCCTATCTAATAACGCATATCTATGGACGCTCAGTGCTATTTTATTGCATTTCAGCATGGCTTTGATAATATTTGACAAACCTAGGCGAGAGTATATTCACCTATGTCACCGCCTTTATTATCCTTGATTATGCCCATGCCAATGAGTGTATACTTATTGGCTACTGAGAGGGGTATGTGTGTTGCTACACTCTGCCAGAATCGAAAATCTTATTCATTCATTTGCAGGTGCACGATTTGGTGTCACCCTGCGTTGTATTCGTTTTGAATCTTGTTGCTTAGAGGCAGGGGGCACGATTATGGTGCTCGCACTGCGATCTATTGACTTTTAAATTGTTTCCTGAGCATTGCTTGCTCCTGGGGTGCACGCTGCTGTGAGAGTGCAGGGGGCACTTTACCAGGCGCCTGCACGGCGTGCATATTTTAAATCCTTATGTGCTTTTAAATTTGTGCCACTGTCACAGTATTTGTTTGTGCATTCCCACTCCCTGTTCCTCCCCGAGCCGAGCTCGTGGTGTGGAGGGAGGTCTTGCTTTCTCTTTTGCACCCACTTCCGGCGGAAGCAGGGGGAGCGGTCTAGTCTTCCTGCCGCCTCCTCCCTACATAACGCAGGAGAGAGTCTGGCACCGGACCTACTGAGAGAGGGTATGTGTGTTGCTACACTCTGCCAGAATCGAAAATCTTATTCATTCATTTGCAGGTGCACGATTTAGGTGTCACCCTGCGTTGTATTCGTTTTAAATCTTGTTGCTTAGAGGCAGGGGGCACGATTATGGTGCTCGCACTGCGATCTATTGACTTTTAAATTGTTTCCTGAGCATTGCTTGCTCCTGGGGTGCACGCTGCTGTGAGAGGGCATGGGGCACTTTACCAGGCGCCTGCACGGCGTGCATATTTTAAATCCTTATGTGCTTTTAATTTTGTGCCACTGTCACGGTATTTGTTTGTGCATTCCCACTCCCCGTTCCTCCCCGAGCCGAGCTCGTGGTGTGGAGGGAGGTCTTGCTTTCTCTTGTGCACCCACTTCCGGCGGAAGCAGGGGGAGCGGTCTAGTCTTCCTGGCGCCTCCTCCCTACATAACCGATGTGCTGGCCGACGCGCGCAGCGGGCGCGGCGGTGGCGCGCCGGAGTCGTGCCAGAGTTCTGCCCGTCTGCGCCCCTCCGCGACCTGACAGGACCAGGGGCCACCCCCCTTGCCTCCCCTAAAGCTACACTTACGTACTCCAGTGAGACCCTGATGAGTCTCGAGCCTTTACAAAGCTTACGTCACCCTCCTTTGTCCTGCCACCTTGCCCCTTTAAACTGCCCAGAGTGCAATTTCTCCCTATCATCCCTCCCTTCTTTGCTCGATATAACTTCTTCTAATTTTCTGCAAACTTCTTCACGGCCCAAATCCCCTAATTCCCCTGCTGACCTCACTTTTATCAGTCTAAATTGCAGGTCCTTACCGAAGCACAGGAATGACATCTTCGACCTTATCACTTCCACTCAACCAGCTGCTATGTTTCTCACAGAGACTTGGCAGAACAACAGCTCTGGCCCCGACATAGCCTCTGCCCTCCCCGATGACTACACTTATGTAGGTAAAAATAGAGTGGGTAAAGAGGGAGGCGGTATAGCAATTATTTTTAAAAGAATCTATTCCTGCAAGTGGGAAGACTTAGCTATTCCTAACTGTGAAGCCGGACTGTTTAAACTTCTGCTTTCCCCCAACTACACTCTTTCGGGCACCCTTATCTACCGTCCGCCTGGTACGGCCAGTATTTGGGCCTCTTCATTTCCTGATTATATTGCTCCATTACTCTTGCACTCAACTAATTTTCTGGTCCTTGGAGACCTTAACTTACATTTTAATGATGTATCTTGCCCCACTAGTACGCACCTTATACAAGATTTAGCAGCACTTAACATTTCTCTGCATAACTCGGGCCCCACTCATAAGGCAGGAAACCTATTAGAGCCCATTTTCTCCAACCTTGACACCATAGCATGTAAACCCCCCATGCCCATCCCTTGGTCAGATCATTACATAATTAGTTTCTCTATAAAAATTGACTGTGCACCGAATACTCCTGGTAATTCCACGCTTCCTAGAGTTGGTAGAAATTGGAAGAATTTAGATTCCAATAAACTGAATGCCTGTCTTAAGAATACTAGACCTTTTATTAATATGACCACCATGGAGGAGGAGGCTGCCTTACAAGATTTGCTTACCTCCGCGGTCAACACATGTGTTCCCCATCGTAAATATAAACACAACCTGCATCATCCCCCCGCTCCATGGTTCACTGAGCAATTAAAAAATGAGAAATCTATATGTAAAAAGTTAGAACGGAAATGGCGAGCGAATTACGATCCTGAGGCCAAACAAATCTGCAAAGATGCTCTCACCAAATACCATTCCCTTTGTAACATAGGCAAGGCGGAACATGTTAATCGAACTATTCTGAATGCTCAGAACCGACCTAAAGCTTTATTTAAAGCTGTGCAGGAACTTTCGGGCATGTCTTGTCTGCCCAAAGCCCCTTGCCTGGATGAAACGCAATGTAACTCCCTGGCAGAATTCTTTACAGCCAAAATCGAGGCCATCTATACTAACTTTGGAGTCCCTTCTCACATTGCGCCCTCTCCTGTGCCGGTCATATCTGCACCTTTGCATGAATTAGAAACAAATACGCAAATGTGCCTCCCCTCCCCGCCTCAGCTGACTGCATGGGACCCTCTTACTATCACCTCTCTGCAGAATATTCTGGGTTGCATTAAATCTGGTTCCCCCTTGGGTCCCATGCCCCCACAAATTCTTTTAACTCTTGACTCTTATGCACTCACATTAATTCTAGAACTCCTCAATGCCTCACTCAGAGAAGCTAAGTATCCGAGCACGTGGAAGCATGCAATGATTGTGCCCCTTCTAAAGAAAGCCAATGCTGATCCCAACGATCCAGCTAACTTTCAACCCATCTCACTCCTTCCGGTCTGCTCCAAAATCCTGGAAAAGCACATTAACAAACAGCTTACCACTTACATTGAGGCAGGCAACTTTCTCCATAAGTCTCAGTCCGGTTTTACGGCTGGCTTCTCAACCGAGTCTACTCTTCTTGGGGTTTCTGAGACCATTCGATGCCAGGTAGACAGAGGGGAAACTGTGGCACTCATCCTATTGGATTTGAGTGCGGCTTTCAACACAGTTTCCCACTCCATTCTTCTTGCTGCCTTTAAGTCCATCGGCATCAGTGGCTCAGCCCTCGGTTGGCTGGCCAGCTATCTCTCTGACCGCACGTTCCAAGTTTTTTCCCCTTCCTCAGCCTCAAAAATCCATCAATCCATTCATGGTGTTCCGCAGGGCTCTATTTTGAGTCCATTATTCTTTAACTTATATGTTAGACCCCTTGCTTCCATTGCGGAACAAGCCGGACTTATTATTTATTCCTACGCCGATGATACCCAGATCATCTATTCACTTTCTACAGGTCAAAATTACACTACATCGTCCCTTCTTTCTGGTCTCTATAATATAGCTAGTTGGATGCACAACAATAAATTAAAATTAAATGGGGATAAGACAGAGCTTCTCTTGTTTGGCCACAATACCACACTCTGGGGTCCCCACCATTGGCCACAGCAAATGAGTCCCCTACCTGTTCCCTCCAAAACAGCCCGCAACCTAGGCATCATATTTGATGATCAGCTGTCGATGAGGCAACATGTGATCAAGGTCTCGGCCACATCTATTACCATCATTAAGTGGCTGAGAAAGATCATATGGATGCTTCCCCATGACACCCAACCCAGAGAACCGTAGTCCAAGCATTAATTAAATCTCGGCTGGACTACGGGAATGTTCTTTTTCTGGGTGCATGCAAGGAGGTGACTCGTAAACTTCAGACGGTCCAAAACATGGCTGTTAGATTACTCTGCAATCTCCCCAGAACCTCTTCCACTTCTGCTTCTTTGCGTAGCCTACACTGGCTCCGAATCGATAACCGCTCTAAATTTAAGGCCCTCTGCATCATGCACCGTATTAAGTCAGGTAATGCCCCTCTTTATTTAAGCACTCTGGTTCAACACTATTGTCCCACCCGCACCCTTCGTTCGTCTACCCAACATAGATATCAGGTGCCTCGTATCAGGAGAACCAGAATGGGCGGCCGCTCATTCGCTTATCTGGCTCCTTCTTTGTGGAATACTCTTCCTCTCTCCTTACGCACTGAATCCTGCTATCTAACGTTCCGCAGAAACCTCAAGACCTGGTTATTTAATCTAGAGACCCTTATGTTCTTTAAAGCCCGTACTTTGCAACTACCCCGTTCTCTCTCTCTTCGTTTAGCGCCGGGAAACCTCCGGGTAGCTGTGCGCTGTATAAAATTAAATATAGTAATAATAATAATAATAATTGGCTTGCTATGCTATTTAGCAGTAAGATGGCATGGTTTTATTACATTTGACAAACCAGAGTGGGGCATTTTCACTGAGAGCACAGCCTTCATCATTCTTGATCATGCACACGCCAATGAATGAATGAACGGGCTCTCTGTGCTACACAATGGTATGTCGGTGGGGCATTAATTACATTTAACAAATCCGTACAAGAGCATTTTTCATTTACTGCACCGCCTTTTTATCTTTAGCGCCTCCACACTATGCACAGAATTAGTATCTAATGGGATTTGAAATAGACATTGTGTCAAAATACAATAATTTTTAATATATAGATTTTCCCACCAGGATGGTTTTCCTTCCAGAAATTCTTAAAGGTCTTGTTACTTACAACAACATCACAGTCCTTAAAAAGATTTACTAGTCTTGACCCTCAACGGCCTAAACTCTAGTAATTTTTCACAGACCTCCTCAACATCTTTCATATAGTGTGTATCATGATTGTATTGTCAGAATCGCAGGAGCTACTGTCTTCACGATAACCCAAGGTGCCCTGTTCTTACTATTGGAGGGTAGGATCAGTTCTCTGCATGTTGGCTTTGACATTTTTAGGTTGAGCCTCCAAGACCTACGTTTAAACTTTTGTTTAAAAGTGTTGTAATATTCAGCCACTTCTAAGCTTAGTCATACATTTATACATGGAAATCATATATGTGATTTATGAAAAGAGAAAGGGATTTCAATAATATTCTTTTAACTTTTGTGTGTGACTGCATTCATTTTTTCTGTAGATTGCATATGTAACAGAAGGCCACTTCAGATCACAAATCTCATCTTAACATTTTTAAATGTGTCCCACATAATATTCCTTAATGTCATATATCACCACTTACCAACTTTATTAATTCTAGATACATGGGATGTAAAGAGTATGTCATTTATAAAGTTAAATCTGTATTCATTATTTGGATCTGAACACTGGCTAAATACAGTAGCTCATTATTTCATAATAAGCAAATGCTTACAAATATGCGGATTATGCTTTCAATGTATATTCACGTATTATCTGAAACATTCACAGCTCTGTATTCATATAACAAGTTAATGCATGTGTATCCAGCACCAAGAAACCGTAGGTGAACGAGCGCTCTACAAGTCCCCTTTATCATATCATATCATATCATATCATTAGCAGATTGTCTTTACACCTCTTTTGCCAAATTCCCTCAGACAACCTTTTGTTTAGGAGAAAATTATGATTGTTAGCATCCTTTTAGAGTTGTTTATTGTAAAACAAAAGTGTGTAGTATTGTATAGCTCTTCAATCACTGGTGGCACAGCACCCAGGATAATGGGATGCATAGCAGCAGACTTATAAGGTCCAAAGGGTGAGACCTATTGACTTTACCAATGCTTGTTGCTACATGGTGCTTTCATTGAATTGGGAGAAGTTTCTAGAGGATTGCCTTTTCTTAAATTTGGATCTTTCTGCAGGGTCATCCTCAGACATGTTGCCTTCAATCCTCCCATTTTTTTTGAGAAATTCCTTTTTTGTTGGCCTTAAGACTCTGCACTTTACCACTGCTAACATGTGGAAAAGTGTTTGCGCTCACTCATTAAACCATGGCAAAATGGACATATTTAATTTACTTGTAGGTTCCTAGTAAAGTGGCACTTCCTGTGCCCAGTGCTGGTAAATTAAAGGTTACTAGTGGGCCTGCCATACAATTCAGAAGCACTTCAAACATGTCTCAGGACTGCCATTGCAGCCGGTGTGTGTGCAGTTTTAAACTGTTATTTTGACCTGGCAAAGTAAACCTTTTACCAGGCCCAACCCGTTCTTAATAATACATGCAAGCCACACTAGGGAAGGCCCTGCATACCCCAGAGGGCAGTGTGAAATATATTTAAAAAGTAGAGCTTGTACTTTTAAGCTTTGGGTGTCCTGGTGTTGAGAAACTCATACAAATTGTTTTTCACTACTGCAAGGCCTACCTCTCCATTGGATAATATTAGAGTTACATTATTACATTTAATAGGTGTAATTACCAAGTGGGAAAATACAATCATGTTTGGTGTCTCTGGAATTGTAATAAAAAATCCTAATTTATGGTGAAGTTGGAGATTAAAATTAAAATTTTAAATATGCCACTTTGAGAAGATTGCCATTTTCTTGCCTTAGCCATGCTGCGCCTGCAGCCTGTCTCTGGGTCACATGACTGGAGGTAGTTGACAGTTGGGCTTTGTGTATTTCTCCTAGAGAGCAACACACACTGAGGAGCTTAGGTATGAATGGATGGTCCATCCCTAGAAGGTTGGGAGGGGCGTGCTGGGGCCAGCCCCACTTACACTTGAATAGGCTGTGTCAGGCCTCTACTCAAAGGGCTGGATACACACTGTAGCAGGTCTGGAGCCAGGGCCAGGAAGGCAGAGCATCTGTGCACTTTAAAGGCATGCCTCTAAAAGCTTATCCCCATATCAAAGGCATACTGAACCTTAAACCCCACTTCTTCAGTACACTTCTGGACCTGTAGATACTCTGTCAGGAAGAAGGACTGCTGTGCTGCACTCAGCTGGACTGTTGCTCTGAAGGACGGCTGACCTGCTGTGTTGACCTGCTGCCCTCTTGCCTGTGTGAGTAGGACTGGACCTGAATCGTTTAAACCCAGAATGGCCTCCTGATCTGTAGCCTCAGATACACAACAGGCTTCCACCAAACTTGCCCCTGCACCTTGACTCTACCATTTGTGAGCCTACCCTGCCAGGTGGAGCCATCCCAGTCTTGAACCTTTGGAAGTGGGCGTAAGGTGCTCTGCATGCCTCTTTGGAACTGGCAGAACCAACGGATCTCCTCTGCTGTGTGGAGCAAATCCAAGCAGAACCAAGCTTTGCCACTGCTGCATGGATTAGAACCATCGCAAAGACCCGCATCATATTGCTGCCCATCAGAACCGCCAGTGCACAACACATCATCACCGCAGGCCCTCACATCCTTCGACGATGGCAGTCTCGATGACAGACTCCGCATTGCAGCCTCACGGCTCTTCGGGATCTAATGCATCAGCCCAACTGGGTGCACCATCCTTGATGCCGGACTTTGCATTGGAAACCTCGTTGATGGGATGCTGGACGATGATGCAGGTCCTCGCATCGCAGCCTTGCCACATCTCGGAACTGGCACATCATTTGGCTGTGCTCTGCATCTTTGACATGGATCCTCACAACACTCCGCAAACCAGGATTTAAGATACCCTGCTCCATTGTGGTTGTCCGGAACCTGTGATGCTTTTCCGGTATGACACAACCAGATATCCACAGTTAGAGCTTTTTGGCACTATTTCCACTAAAATCTTTCAAATTGTATATCTCTGGTTCAACTTATTAGATTTTTCTCATTTTTGGTCTTTTTACATTTATAATTCACATGTGTGAGGGGGAAGGCTCCATGTTCTCCTCTGCACAAGTCCTTGTAAGCTGAAGATGGCTCTGTGCCATCCTCGGATGCGAGGCTGGAAATTTCTCTGGTGTGAGCACCAAAGGGATCTCTTTTTATATGTTTTAGCCTTGGGAGCTTGGGGAGAGCTTTCCCAGTAGCCCGAGAATTTTTTTTTTCAATGTAATGTAATGAAAATCAGCGTGCACCGCGCGCTGACATTATTACATTGAAAATTAAAGTGAAATAAGCTGATGATCGGCTCATTTATTTTTCACTGCATCAGTGCTCAGGGATATCTCTCAGCCTACTTATTGAAATGGGGGAAGTGTCATTGGAAAAGGAGACTCTACCCTTTCCAATGGTACCATTTCCAAGTTGATCATTGTTTGGGGCTCGCTGCAGGTGGGCAATCTCCAAGCGATCCACTCACTAGACCTAAAGGGATGATTTTTAAGGGGGGGAGTGGCCCCCCTGGTAATGGGAAAATATTCCACCCTCCACCCAGTTCCAAAAGTCTTTCAATTCCCCCAGGCTGACTGGAGGTAATTACATCCAATCTGCCCCCAGAGGGGGAAGAAATCCCACTAAACCCACAGGCTTTATTTAGTTTAGCCAACACATGGTGGGTGTAGCCCATCCAAGCATAGGGTCTAGCCCCCACCCACCCATATAAACCCCAGCAGTCTTTCTGCCCCAGTGGGGAGCAGATTCTATTTCTATTGCTATTTAATTCATTTATAGAGAGCGACCGCTGCCCCAGCCAAGAGGCGTCCCGGCGCTAGTAGCAGAATCGGCAACATCAGCACAGGAAGCAGTTTATACAGTGGGAAAAAGAAAGGTTTTAATAGCTTTCCTAAATTCAGACAAATTGTCAAGTCCTCGAATATGAGGTGGCAAAGATTTCCAGAGAGTCGCCGCTCTATACCGGAAGGAACGACCTCCGGCCCGGGTTCTCTTGACCCGAGGTACCACCAGTAGATTTTGCCCCATGGAGCGGAGCGGACGGGACGGGACATAAAAGGAGAGCAAATCTGTCAAGATATTAGGGGAAGACAGTTTCAAGACCTTAAAGGCTATGCAAAGAGCCTTGAACTCTATTCGTTGAGCCACAGGCAGCCAGTGAAGACAACAAATTGTACTGGTCATCGAACAGACTCTACGTAGGCCCAGAATAGCTCTTGCTGCAGCGTTCTGTACTCTCTGTAGCCTACGTATTTCGGCCTTATTGGTCCCTAGGTACAGAGAGTTCACATAAACAAGTCTGGATGTGATCAAGGCTTGAATAATGATCTGTCTGGTTGGTGCATCAAAGAAACCTAAAATTTCAGCCCGCGCAGTAAACCAAAACAGGTGCCCGCCACCTTCTTTGTTTGAGTCTGGAAACTAAAAGAAGAATCCATCCAAACCCCTAAGGTCTTTACCACCTGCTTAGGAGGATGGGGGTGCCTAGATTCATGGGCCACCAGTGTTCATTCCAGATTGGAGGAGTCTTCGGAGGGGGAGTGTCCTTACCTGGCAATGGGCTAGTGCTACCCCCTCCCCTCACCCAAAGTATTTCAGTCCCCCTGGGGGCAGATTGCAGGTTCTAACCTCCAATCTTCCTCCTGGAGGATGCATAAAGCCCACAAGACACCTGGGATTTATTAAGCAGACCATTGATGGGTAGGAGCGGACCATCCAGGTATCAGGCCTAGTACCCACATGCCCATATTAACCTCACCAGTCTTTCTGCCCCTCGTCAGGGGCAGATCAGAGGTGTCTTCCTCCAATCTGTGCCCTGGCGATGGACAGAATGCCCACTAGACCACCAGAGATTATTCTTGGATGGGGGAGCTGCCCCTCAGGCCCTAATGTCTATCTGCCATCCTGAGGGCCTATTGGAGATTTTTACCACCAATCTGCTCTGGGTAGGGGGGCAGAAATCCCACTAAACACCAGGGACTGATTATCTTTTGAGGAGAACTAGGTGGGGGTGGCCCGCTAGGCATTTAGCCTAACCCCACCCCTCAAATGACCTGCAACAGTCTTTTCTGCCTAAGGGGAAATCATTAGCCACAAGCTAGGAACTGCAGATCCAAACATCACAGGAAAGACATGGTCCAAGGGAGATGAGGGATGTCTGAGTGAGGAGAGGCCGAAAAGTGCATCACAGCTCCAGGTGAGAGTAGAACACAGAATCACTCACCCCTGTATCAGGCCTAGCAATTGACCAATGCACCCTGCCTCACATACACCATCCAGAGAAAGCAGTAAGCCCCGAACTCGGATACCACAAGACAGTGATCAGGGGTAGATGGGAGCCATGGAATGACTTTACGACCACCTCTGCATCATGATAAGTCAAAAAGCAAATAATGTGAGATCTAAGGAAGGGCCAAACCCAACAAAAGTACCCCGACGTTATCCCAAAAAGAGAAGCCTCAAGAGAAAGGGTGGAACAGAGCTATCTGGCGCCACAAGGGAGGGGCATGTTGCGTGCACAGAGACCTGTGATCTCGGGGCGCATTGCAACCACAATACAACACTCAACAGCTACATACCCCGCTCTCATTCAGTCATGCACATGTGTAGCTTGAAAACAACCCACACCAATGGAGTCCCCAGGCACACATGAGGAGAACCTTGAATTTTAGGGTTAAATATGAGGAACGACGTGTTGCACGTAAATAATGAGACAATGCCAATAGTATGATTGATTCCTTCAAACTAACCGTTACCAATAAATAATGTATATGTCTCTCTGATGTTTTAAATATTGTGTGTAATAAGTATTTGAACTGTTTTTAATTGTTTTATTGTGATTTTGTATACATATGTATGAGCACATTTTCTACGAACTAAGATTACATTTGGATTACATATAATTGTTTCGTTCTGTTTTACGACTGCTAGAGCAGGATTTTTGAGTGCTTCGTGGTGTGTGAGTAGAGAAAGTGAATATGAGCAGTCCAAGAGTAATTGAATTTTTAAGTTAAGAACACATCAGGAGAGTCAGGGACTCGGGTAACTGGTGGCACCCATAAAACCCTAGATAAGAACTAATAGATCCAAGCCAATTGTGACAAGAACACTCCATTAAAGAATAATCCAAGAGCCTAGTAAGTACAAGGACTCAAAAAATAGATTAACTTGTCTGATTACCCATAAGCCACTGTTAGACCTGGCATCTTTTGGCGTGGTGTCACCTGTCTTTTTGCCTCGGACCTCCTTCTTTTGATCATGCGGTGCATTTCATGTTTGCTGATATTAGGACTCTGAGCACTTTAACACTGATGACCAGTACTAAAGTGCAAGTGATCCCTATCTAAATCATACTGGTGATTGGTATCTATGTTTGGCATATTTAATTTTCTAGCAAGTCCATAGTAAGGTGGGTGTGCCCAGGGCCTGTAAATCAAATGTTACTAGTGTGTCTGCAGCACTAATTGTGCAACCCCCACGAGCAACCCTTCAAACACGTCTCGGACCTGCCACTTCAGTATCTGTGCATGCAGTTTTAAAGTGCCATTTATACCTGGCAAATGCACTCACTTGCCAGGCCCAAACATTCCTTTCATTACATGTAAGGCACCCCTATGGTAGGCCCAAGGTAGTCCCATGGGCAGGGTGCAGTGTACTTAAAAGGTAGGACATGTGCTGTTCTATTTTATACATCCTGATAGTGAAATACTGCTAATTTAGTTTTTCTCTACAACAAAGCCTATTTCTCCCATGGAGTTGCATTGGAGCTGCCTTGTATACTCTTACAAGTGTCTCTTCCAATTGGAAGCTGACAGAAAATTGGAGCTTGGGGTCTATGACTCACAATTTGAAGGTGAAAGAAATACTTTATTGTTTGAGTATTAAAAATCATCACAATGGGGAACATGCATCCATAATAAAAAAATGTATATCAAGAATGGTTATTGAGATATTTACATTTGTACCATCACAACGAGTAAAAAGATAGAGTTTATCAGAAAAGAATTTAAAATCCTAGAAACCTATTCTTTGTAATAATAAAAAGTATTAACTCGTCTAGACAGAACAACCTTCTTTTTTTAAAAAAAAATTAAAAGGCAGTTAAAAACCATAATTACCCATTCTGATTTTATCATCTGCCAGGGCCACAGGCAGACATTAGTTATTAAAAGGCAATAATGAATAGCTCTGGTAATGTAATTCCATATTTGTGGTGAAGTTCCTGGTAATGCAATTCCACTTATATAACAAAATCCCTCCATACAATAATTTGAAACTTCCAGGGATACACAGGAAAGCAAGAGAGTCTGTACACCAGAGGCCGTAGTCTGCTACTCTTGAGGTGGTACGGAGGAGTGTTCAAATAAGTAGAACAACGTAGGGCTTAATCTGTCCTTTAATAATTAACCGTTGATGACTTGCTGTCTCTCACTGTTTATACATTTTCTTGCTGTTCCTGTGACGAACTTGATTCATTGATGCAAGGATAGCTTGCCGGCACGTGCGAATGTCGAGTTTGTTCCATTCGCTCTTCAACAAGATCTTTCAATCGTCATGGACTGCAGGACAAAGACATACCACATGCTCAACTGTTTCTGTGCTACTCCCACAGCCCCTGCACAATACGTTGGAATTTGCACAGCGCCATCTTGGCAAATGATACAGGAATGGCCATTCATCCATTCTGAGGGCCCAAAATATTTTTTCCACAGCACTGAGTAGGTACATGACAGATGGGGTGCCATAATCCCTGGCTTAAATCCTGATACAATAGTCCAGGCGTGCTTACATTGCACCAGTTGGGCTCTATCCAAATGAAAGGACCAAAGGCGGACGTTTCTTTTTATATGAATTTTAAGTGCCTGCTTTGATGGATTAGACAACCAGATTTCTTCTGTATCAAGGAGTTTTAAAGAATCTTGCAGATAGCGCCCGTATGAACTGCCAAGTTGACCAGCTGAGATTTCCACCCACAAAAGGGCCTCCAGGCTTCCTTCTCTGGAAGTACGCAACTTATTGCAACTTATACGCTCCACGCCCTACTGCTTGATGGTCTTGAAGACCAAACTCAACATGTATTTGAGCGGGGGATGAAGATTTTGGTAAGCCCAGCACCTGTTTGAATGTTCTTGTTATTATTTTATTCACATGGCTGTTGTCTTTCCCTTGCATGATCTCCTGGCTGTAGGTGAGAAAATTGATGATTTTTGCCTTCATGACAGGTATGAGTGGAGTTAGACTAGGGCCAGACAGTTGCCTTGCAAGAGTCTTAAAAGCCACCTGGAGTGTCAGGGCTTTAGCTTCTCCCAGAAATTCAAGAGCAACAACTTGATGTCCTCCCCAGTGCATGTATCATTGGGTGTACCTCAAGGATCCTGCCTATCCCCTACTTTGTTCAACTTAGTTATGGAACCTCTCCCCTCCTTGCTACAAGCATCCAATGTACACTTCCACATGTACGCCGACGACACTCAACTGTATCTCAAACTACAAACCCCCAAAGACATTATGCATTTGAATGCAACAATCAGAAACACCCAATCCTGGCTGGCCGATAACCACCTCAAGCTCAATGCTATGAAAACTGAGTTCCTTCTGATCTCACCCCCAGCGAAAATCTCCACCACTCAAACATGGCTTAAACACCTAACTGCACTCAATGTCCAGCCGACCATCGTGGACTCTGCAAAATCTCTAGGCATAACACTTGACGCCAATCTCAACATGCAACAGCATATCAGCAAGGCAACTAAGGGAGCGAACTTCCAAATAAATACCTTGAGGAAACTCAAACCCTTCCTCCCAGCCAAAGACTTCCAAACTGCAGTACAAGCGCTAATCATCCCTCGCATAGACTACGGCAGCATCGCCCTCTGCGGCCTCCCCCTAACTACAACTGCACCCCTGAGAGCCTCACTAAATGCGGCAGCGAGACTCATCACAGGATAAAAAAAATATACACATATCTCCCCTGACTTCAAATCCCTGAACTGGCTACCTTTTGAAGCCAGAATACATCTGAAAATTGCCTGCTTGACTCTCAAGGCTATACACTTGAACTCACCCAGCTACCTCACTCAGAAGCTGACAATCTCAGGCGGATAGAGATCCACCAGAAGCTCAAAGAATCTGCTGCTGAAACCTCGAAGATTTTGGAAGGAAAGAACTTACAAACGCTCCTTCTCAGGAATGGCGCCTAGGATCTGGAACTCACTCCCTCCGGAAACCAGGCTCATCCCCTCCACTTTTCTCTTTAAGAAAGAAGTTAAAGCTATCCTCATGGCTAAATACACCTGAACTGCCACCCCTGATCTTTTAAGACTCTGCGTCGATATGTACTCATGCTTGACCCATTTGCACAGCTGTTTTTTACCTGTATTACCGACCCTTCCCTACTGTTATTACTCCCTCCTATATGTATTTTATGCTCCCTCGTGTACCCACCCTCCCTGCATATGTAAAGCGCTCTGTTATCTGCAAAGATCTTGTTCGCGCTATATAAAACTTTCAAAATAATAAAATAAATAAAAATACCTCATCTCTATGTTTAGAGAATGTTCCACTTCTGTCCAAGTGAACCCCCAAGTACTTGTAAGAAAGGGCTCTGTCAATGTTTTTACCATTGTATTGCCAACCGCCACCTTGATTTTTCCTTTGCCCAAAGGTGATTGCCCTTGTCTTTGTTAAATTCAGTTCCAGATTGTTTTTGGTGGTATATAGAGACAACCGATCAAGTAGTCTCAGCAAGCCAACCCTGGTGTGACTTAGCAGGACCAGATCGTCCGCATATAGTCGATTACTAACTCTTGTCCCGGCGAGTTTTGGAGGATGAGAATTAACTTCGTAAAGTGACTCTGACAAATCAGAAATGAAGAGGTTGAAGAGAAGGGGCGCCAGCACACACCCTTGTTTCGCTCCGCAGTTTGTTTGTTGTGAGAAGTTGGCCTGATGTATGATGTCCACAGTTCTGTGGGCACCTTGTATCAGTCCAAACAATCCCTTATGGTGGTGGTTGTAAGTCAACCTTATAGACAAGCTATCCTAAGGGTAGCATGGACTAAGCAGCCTTAAAGGCTTAACTCAAGAGGGCATGTGAGGCCAGCAGTTTTACCATATGCAATCCTGTAATATCAAATGAAAGGACACCACACAAGTTATATATTATAAAAATATATGTATTTATTCTCAGAATAATCCCCAATACTCTTTATGAGTAAAGAAGCACAAGCGTTTAAACAAAAGCACAATATAACATATGGAAGTTGCACAATTATGGATAGGGCCGGTGGCCACTCAAACCATATATCAAAAAAGTGGTATAAGTATCACTAATCGATCAGTGGTAAGGACTAGGGCCTTGGGAATTGCTGGGACTACACTGGACTAACAGCAGTTAGGACGGGAGTAGCCCGCGGGATTCGGGTGCAGCGCTAAAAGCACACGCATGCACCAATGCAAAGTCAATGGTGCGTAAAAGTTATCGAGTTACAGTTTTAAGAGTCTTCCGACTGGACTAGAAGGACAAAACTTTAGACTTAGACACTAGAGGTGTAAACCACTACAGGAGCACCGGCGTTCAAAATTTACCTCACCCACAGGAAGCGGGTGCACAGGTGCAAAAGTGTGTCGGGTTTCGTCGTGAAGATCTAGGGTGCCTGGAGATGAAGATGCTGCAGGCGTCCAGACTTAATAATACAGCCTATGAGGCCGGGTCCGTGTTCATGATTCTGCAGATGAGTTGGTGATAGTGATGGCGCCAGGGGGTGGGGTTGCGCTGTCTCCGGTTTCCCGTGTTGGTTTATGGATTCCTTATTCAACTTTTTGCGGTTTTTTGCAGTTTCTTTCTCAAGCCTTCCAGACCGCATTATGATTTAACTAAGAAGAGGGGGCGTGGAATTGGCTACTTCTGGCTTTTAACTCTCTCTTTTCTTTTTTTTTCCCTTTCTTCCCTTCACTTGGTTTCCGTGTAATGCGATGAGTTTGCCTTTGCTCTTTTTTTTTCATCGCCTTAGCTCTTTTTATTTTTGGGTTTTAGCGTATGTTGACTGCAGCCAGACACCACTCTATTGTTGTGGGTAAAATGTGGAGCCAAGGGAGGGGGGGAAATCAGGGGGGCTGCTCCTAAACCCTGCTCGACCCCTCTGTTCTTTCAGTAGAGCCCCCAGTCACCCCTATCTACTTGATCAAAACTTGCAGCTGGTACCTGGCTCATGATGTCCACCGACAGTTTCATGGTGACGGTGCTGTAGTAGGTTGGTTGTGGGCTATCTGCCTCATGCTTTCCCAGGCAGCTCCCTCTCTGTGGCTGAAATGGCGATAAGGCAGCAGACAGCCGGGCTGCTGTGTGCCCGGTCGCCAGGCTCACCAGGCTCGCCATGCGCTGCTCGCTCGCTGCTCCCCCCCGCATCCCGCCTCAGCTGTAGCTGTAGCTGAGCGTCTCAAGCCGCACTGTTCACCCACCCCGGCTTTCAGTGGCTCTCCCCCGCATCCCGCTTCAGCTGCAGGTCTCAAACCGTGAGTTTTTGCCGGTCTATTCACCCATTCACCCGCTGCGGCTCTAAGCTCGGCAGAGCCTCATGCGGCGGCTTCTCTGCTGCTCTCGGGTCTGTGTCTTGCGTCTCTGCTGCTCATGGCTCCGCAGCAGCAGATTTCCACCTTGACAGCAGTGATTCCCTGCGGCCAGACATTTCAAGTCCCGGTTATCGATAATAATCACAATTTAAAAAACATCTTTTAGTAAAGTTTTTTCATTTGCACGTCTGAAAATGCCATTTTTAGAAAGGTAGTGCCAATACTGTAATGTCGTGTATATAAGGTCTTACGAACTTGTAAAGTTGGTGAAATCATAGCCAAACTTTTAAAAAAATCATTTGCTACAAAAAAAAAAGGATTAATTCTACTCACACTTGTGAGATCAAGACATCTTGTTTAGTTCGGATGTGTTTAGGAATTTGAGTCTAAAATCATTTACAGTATTGGCACTTCCTTTGTTAATTATTGCTTGTGGCTAAGCCTTGCTGGTGGGAACCCTGACCCAGTGGTGGTTTTTTGTACTTTTAGAAAGGTGGCATTTTCTTACTTTAACCATTTTGTGCCTCTGCCTGTCTGCTGAATACATGTCATCTGGGTTAGGTTGATCATTGGGCTGTTTGTGCATTCACTCTAAACAGTCACACACAGGGAGCTGAGGTGTGCTCTGTATATCCTGATGGCCTTCCTGAGCTAGAGTCGTGAGAGGAGTTTTCACTGACACCTCAATAGGGCCATGCCTGTCCTCACATGAACCAGTTTCTACTCCTCTGGAGTGTGTCTGGAGCCAGAGTAGATAGATAGGGTCCTGTGCACTTCAAAGACTTTCCTTTGATGTTTGCCTATTTCAAAGGCTGAAATTGGTATAAGTACTGAACCTCTGACATCATATACACTTTTGGACATTCTGCTAGGGACAGAAGCGCTATGTTGCTTCAGCATGGACTGACACTCTGCCTGTTGCTTTGCTGTGTTTCCCTGATGCTTCCTGTTTTTGTTCTGTTAGCGAAAGGATTGGACTTTGCTTTCTGTATCCTGCTTCCAAGAAGCACCAAGGGCTTCAGTTGGGCTTGATTCCTGTTAAGAAGTCTCAGGGCCATCAAAGACTTCACCTGCCAGTACCTGGTCTCTTCTGCTGAGAGTGTGGACTTGGCAAATGATGCCACATCCTGTTCTTGGTCCCATGGAAGGGAAACCTGATGACTTAAGGAGAAGATCTATGCATCAACTTCCAGTGTCTGTCTTAATCGCTGCCTCACTGAAAAGATTTGACGCATCGCTGCTGCCTGCACGAAGCATGGTTCCTGCTTGACGCATCAACCACGACTTTCACTGCAGGCTACAGCTTGTCATCGCAGCACGTCAGAAGGACCACTGCTGTGTGAGCCTCGAGCACCGTATCACTGATGCAGCACCTGCTTCGCTAATGTGAAATCAAAGCAGCGCCTGCTTCGCTGCTGTTGCAACGGAACAGCGCTAATTTCTTCATTGACACTGCACTGCAGTAAGGAACTAAGGCTGCGTATACAAAACCGGATGCATCACCTTCCCTGCCAGTAAGGAACCAACACATCACCTCCCCTGCCAGAAAGGAACCAATGCATCGTTTGCTGTTCTGGCACCTCACCTCCACTGTGCCTGGCCTCTTCTTTGATTTTTGACACATCAACAGAACTTTGTCATGAACAAACGCATCCTTTGATTTATATGGACTAGTCTTGCTTAACATTTTAAAGGTGATATTTTGACTTGTGTATGTAGAATTTTTGTCATTTTGGTCTTTTTAAATTCATATAAATATTGCCTGTTTTTCTAAACCGGTGTGGACTCCTTTTGTAGTGTTTCACTGTGTTACTGTGTGTGTGTGCTTATATTTGTGTGTGTGTGTGTGTGTGCAGAAGTACTTTACACATTGCCTCTGAGATAAGCCTGACTGCTTGTTCCAAGCTACTAAGGGGATGAACAGAGGTTATCTTAGGTGTGTAATCAGCTTACCCTGACTAGGGTGTTGCACCCTACTTGCACAGCGTGTAAACCACTGCCAACTAGAGACCCCATTTCTAACGGCCACCTTTTTGCTCTTGGTCATCAAAAATATACCACAACTGGAGAACACATCTCCGAGGGAATTTCAGGAACGATAGACAACAAATAACAATGGTGCACATGCACTGTTTTTCTAAACTAACAAATGAACAAAGGTTTTATCCAATAGGTCTGCAATCGAATCACCTTTCAGCTGCTACGTCACCAACCCAACATCAATCCAAATTGTGTGAATCAAACTTATGAACTGCACTGTCAACTTTGTGATTAAACTTTTGAACGAAAACACTAGATTACCAGAGAACAACAGACATCTCCCCTGGACCCATATCACAGACCTGCAATGTTCAGTCACAAGTTATGTATTTTTGTACTTCTATGTACCCTCTATCTAGTTTGGTGCTATCCCATCTATTCACTGCCAAAAAGCCACCTGGCCAAAGGGAATCTGTTCAGAAACTATCACAGTGCTTGAGTAGGGATCTCTCCCATGTCACTTAAAATAACACCAACCCAAACACTAGCATTCGCCATTGTGACGAGGAGGACCCGGACTCGGGCCCTCCAGGTTTACCTTTACCTGTGTCCCCTCTTTTTGCACAGCATACCGACACCTGGAAGACGGCTGATGACTCATACAACCCCGCACTGGACCCAGAGGAGCCGTGTTTCTTTAATTGGGCGGAGCTGGACCCTGGTCCCGCCCACCAGCCGGAGGTAAAACTATGCCCAGAGCACACTCAGGTGTGTGTTACACCCGGAGGGAGTGGAGAGTGGTGGCGTGAGGAAGGAGCGGACTGGCGGACGGAGGAAGGAGAATCAAGGACGGAGAGTGCGAACGAGGAGGAGGCAGGAGGACAGCGGAGGAGGACGGGAGAGGAGAGCGTAGACCATCCGCAGGAGGAGGCAGGAGGACAGCGGAGGAGGACAGGAGAGGAGAGCGTAGACCATCGGCAGGAGGAGGCAGGAGGACAGCGGAGGAGGACGGGAGAGGAGAGCGTAGACCATCGGCAGGAGGAGGCAGGAGGACAGCGGAGGAGGACGGGAGAGGAGAGCGTAGACCCTCGGCAGGAGGAGGCAGGAGAGGAACAGCGGAGGACGGAGGCAAGAAAAGAGGAGGACCGCGACCCACAGACCCGCAGAGCGGAAGGGAGAAGGAACCGCGACGACTGCGACATGCCGGGAGACCAACGAGAAGGCGCATCGCCCAGCCACACTTCACACGAAGTGTGGCTCGAGCAGGTACGGTCAAGGTTCACGGGGTGGGCGGGACATAAGTGGGGAAAACCACTGTGAGACGGAACACCCGACCCTCTGTACACCCAAATCCCCACCCTTCACTTTATCGGCACCATAATCTTTGAGAGCACGTGTGGTCCCTCACTCCCCTACCCTAAACAACCATCATATCCTGTGCCTAAATATTGGTTTCTTTCCTTCTGGGCGGCGTACCTGACGGGAGTCGAGACGGCAGAAGCAAGACCTACAACTCCCAGGAGACACCGGGAGTCTCGGCGGTTTGGAACTGCAAAACAAGCGGCAGAAGACGCCGAAAACCCGCTACCCTTTTACAGAGTTCCTGTCCAGAAGAGACGTCAATATAAAACAATAAAACCCTCACTACCCAGAACACCGTTGTCAGTGAGTTTATTCGACAATCCGCACGAACGCCCACAGCCATGCATTACACAGTGCCCTTTTAAGCAACATGTGGTATCAGCACATGACCACTGTGGTGTTTAAATAATCAGCCAGGTTGTGTAATGCCTGTTCACAGATACTGCATGCAGTAGGTTGCAGATAGTCTTTACTTATCCCACGAGGTAGCACCTGAAAAAGCAAAATGCCTTTGCCACTCATATCGATGCAGGATCACATGAAAAATGTTATTGCACCCAATGAACTATATAAAAGTCTACATTAGACTGTTATATTCCATATAGGTACCTCAGGTAACCTCCTAACACTTCACCTATATTCTTCCCTACATGACATACATGACGGTTCTTAGGGACTGACCTTTTACGCACAGAACGCTGCAATGCACACAGAACGCTGGATTTTCCCTGATAAAGGCATCATACATTATGTATGAGGATTCTTGGAAACTCAGCAAGACTACCGTCTCCTATATGATATCTATGTATAAAGTTCATTCCCGACGTCATCCTAAGTGCGACAAGTGGCATAGTAAGGTAGAATATCCCGGGGAGACCTTTGGGTATATAAACATCACATCTTGCTGAGACAAACAGAGGAGATTAGGATTTCCCTGCTGACACACTGACACGAGACGCTGATGTTCCTGCATGCAGATACTCCAGCTCGCAGTGATCTAAAACATCCCTAGCTGGGTGTCCAACTCGAGACCAAGATGGGGTCCCACAGTCTCTCACTTCAGGTAATGGGGTAGACTTTATCCTAGAGGGATTGTTGGCTTAACACCTACATACATGCTAGGTACACTTAGGTACATCTAGTTAGGGTAGCATCGTAGAAGTACACATTTTATTGTCTTGTATTTTATCTACTTCCCTGTATTCATGGTTATGGCAAAATGGAGTGCTTCTTATCATTTATATCTTTTACTGTTTGATGATTGTTTCAGCGCACCTATTTTACACTAGAAGAATGACTGTTCAATAAATACTTATTGAAAAATGTCCCTATTGTTTATTCTGTGTAACTCTCTGACACTAAGTGAGCACGAGTGACTGAGCGAAGAGTAGTACACTGTTTCCATGATCCTGAGGAATCAGGGTTGTCATGTCGTATTTGACAAGAACTAATCTCACCTTGGTAACAGGAGATTCTAGTGGCACTGTGAGCTAGCAGGTATACAGGTCAACATACCCAGTGGGGGTGTCTAAAACCATTCTGACACCAATTCTGCAGCGTATATTGTCTAAACACGCAGATCCTGTTTAAGTTTTATAGGGACTACATGACAAGACCGATTGTAAATTGAAACAGTCCTCAGACCCTGTGCCAGTGACTGTGTTCTCGGCCGCATTGTTAAATTAATAAACAAACTGTTCCTATTTTGCCAAACAACTCTTGTATCTTGCTTTTTCTAGGTATTTCATGTTCAAGCAACATTCGGTATCCATGAAATTGTAATGATAGTTTTTGGTTCAGGGAAGACCTGGCTTGACACTTTGGGCTTGACTGTTTCTATGAGGAGCAGGTTCAAGATTGATTTGCATTGGCTGGGTCTAAACTGGGGCAGTATGGTGAGCAATAGAACAATAGACTTAACTCAGATATCTTGACTGGGGTGAATGTTTGATTTGTTCCACATTCCGTCCATCATCTGTGTGTCTTTGCTTTCTCGCCCTGCATGCGCTGGGTATACCCAGAAATGGGTCCCAGGCTCAATGTGGCACTGGATTTAAGCTAGCCTGGCTGATGAGGAGTGATACCCTGAAACCAGTGACAGGATGTTTGCTCATGGTCCAGGCTGGACTGTTCCCATGAGGAGCAGGGTCAAGACTGATATGCATTTGGCTGGTGTAGGGATGTGGGTTTCTGTTGTAGTAACCCCCCCCGCTATTTGCCAGATTTATGATGCACATTGACTTGATGTACCCTGGATCCCTGCCAATCAGGTTCCCAAGGTATGTGTTCTTTCCCAAAACTGTACCTTTCTACCCCCTATTGGCACCTCGGTAGCCACATGTAAAAGGCAGGATGGGTACCAAGGGCACTGTGACCAGGGAAGGCCTCTAAGGGCTACAGCCCATATTGTGGTACCCTTGGAGGGCCTGTGCGTTAACACACATACAGACTGCCATTTCAGGCTGCGTGTTTTGGTACAGAGAAAAGTGAAGAGGTGACATGGCACACATACCTGTGTGCCATGCCTACAGCCAATGCCTCTGGCATAGGTAAAGCACCCCTTTTGCAGGGTGCACTATACCACTGGTGAGCATACAGGTACATGAGCCCTGTACCCCTACATTGTCTAAGTTCATTCTTAGACATTGTCAGTCCAGTAGAGCAATAAAAGAGTATATGGTCTGGGAGTTTGTCATTACGAACTCCACAGTACCATAATGGCTTTACTGAATTCTGGGGAGTTTGGTAGCAACCTTCCCAGCATATTAAACTCACACTGATGCCAGTTTGGGATTTATTATACATTGCACACAGAGGGCATCTTAGAAATCCCCCTGAAAAATGACCAGCCTCTGGTGGGTTCCCTGACTGGTAAACACTCGCCTGCCACCTCGAGACATGTTTCTGGACCCCTGGGATGGCAGCCTTTGCTCCTTGGACCCAGAAAAAAAGTATTTCCTGGGCGGAGGTGGTCACACCTCTCCCAGGTCAGGAAGAGCCATCTGTGGCTGGGGCGCTTTAAAGGCCTTGCTGCATTTGTAACATGGCCCTCAGCCTCTCCAGCTATCAGGAGCAGGCCCCCTCCCTGTCTCATACCCTTTTCAGTGGGAAGACAGGTGGGAAAGATTAGAACAGCCCAGAAGGTGCGCCCACCTCTGCCAACCCAACCCCTTGGGTGGGAAAGGCAAGGTGAAGCCCATTCTTCAGAGCCTGCCATCTTGCAGATGGCAGGCACTCTCCAATAATTGTTATGGATTGTGCCAAATCACCCAGGAGGCATGAGCATACCAAGGTTGTAGTCTCCCTAAGGCTACTGACCTTGAGACCCCTAAAACGCTCCCTAAATAATAATGCCCTGAACACAGACAGCAGATTCCTGCAAACTATGAAGAAGATAGACGAAAGAAGACGCACAGCAGAAGAGACTGCAGAGAAGAACTGACTTGGCCCTAATCCTACCAGCTGTCTGCAGTTTCCAGAGATCCTCTGCAAAAGTCACTGTGACCTGCAGGCAGCGACCACCAGAACCCCTGGGAGGACTCACTGCTTTCAACAAAGACTGGATCCGGATCTTCTGTGAACAACACCTCTGTTCAAAAGAATCACCAAAGAAAGACTCCGAGCCTGCGGAGGACAAAGAAACCCGATGCCTGGACCCACCAGTGCCCCTGATGCCTATGGCCCCAGTCCAAGTGGCCCACCTTTCCAAGTGAGGTCCCCCAACGCTCCAGAGTCTGAGTTTACCATGGGTTGACCTCTCCTGGACTCCCTGCAATGCCTGCAGCCTCTGCACATAGACCCCCCAACCACAAGTGACCCAGTAAGGTGAAATCTGACCTCAAAAGGCAGCCCTGCATCCGGGTGCTCTGCTCCCTGGAGAAGAGGACCTGAGGTGCACCTACCTCCCCAAGCCTTCCAACTTACCTGCCCAGCTGTTGGTTCCTCCCCGAAGACTTTCTGGACCGAGCCTGCAGCCAAAACCCCAAACGGGCAACTCCCATTGAAAACAACAGGGCACCCAATGCCAAATCTTATCCAAGCGGCATGCCAGTTCTCAGCCACCAACAGGAGGCCCCTTCTCCCCCATTGGATAATATTGGGCCTCAACACTCTAGTGTCGCTTAGGGTCTATTTGAGTTCATCCTTGACCCTGGGGGGACCCTAGTTCTAGCCCCAGAAACCTCACTCCCGATTACTCACCTTTAAACCAATTACTTGATTTTCTACCATAGGACTGCTTTGACTGTTTTTCTGTGGAAACATTTATAAGTATGGACTTGAAAATTGTATGAAAACCTTAGAAACTGTGTTTTAAGAAAAACTGACTTACTTACCTTTTATCCAGGAAATTTCCCAGTGTGAAATATCACACGGAGTAAAAAAAGTAATCCTGAAAAGTAATATTACCCCTTCCAAAAGTAATTACAATTGTATTTGCACATTTTTACAAAACTGAAAGCAAAGTCAATAATCATCCAGCTTGCTTTTTTACCCTCTGACCAGCCTGGCTAGGGTCCCTAGCCACCCACAAAACACCACTCTAAGGCTTTCCAACATGGATCATCCTGCTCCCTCTTGCACTGCTCCCGGCCATACCAGAAGAATTGTTCCAACACCCTTGATCTCCTCCTCGCTAGCTCCCCACTCTAATTATGAGGCCGGGACACCTTCAAGCACCTTTGATGCAGGTCGAGCCTGCCCATCCAGCCCACAAACCACCCCTCTAAGAGTCTATACTATTGATCTTCCCAACCTCGCTAGCACATCTCCCAGCTTGGCCAATAGATTAATCTCTAGACCTTTGGCCTCCTCCCCGCTAGCTCCCCTCGTTGACCGTGAGACCGTTTTGCCGCCGAAAACCTACGATACAGGTCAAGCTACCCCTTCTACCCGGTCTCCTATGCATGCCGATAGTATTGCGCCAGAACTACTGCCCCCCTGCCCTCTTACGCCTCCCTCTTACAGGATACCGATAGTACTGCAACAGAACAACTGCCCCTCTGCCCTTTAACACCTCCCTCTTACATGGATATTGAAACCCTGCACCCCAGAGCTGCTAAATTAATTCAGAGCATCCACATCTCCATACTGGATCTAATGAACCTCCTTCACCTCGCTGAACTCTCCTTCGCCAACCTCAAAACCCAGCAGACTTCCACGCCCCATAGCACAGAGATCCCCAAGCACCCACTACCACTACTGCTCACTGAACTCTCCTTCGCCAACCTCAAAACCCAGCGGTACTCCACCCCCCATATCACAGAGATCCCCAAGCACCCACTACTGCTAGCCTCAAGACACCTTCGCAAGCAACTTTGCCACCTCTCGGAGGAGGAATCTCTAGCTCTCGTCTTCTCCTACAACTCTATACCTGCCACCCCTAGTCCGCTAGACCTCACTGAAGAAGACATCATTGCCATCCTCTGCGACTACAACTCTGCCCCAATTACCCTTTGCCCACTAGACATGAGTGCTGAACATGTCATCTGCACAGTCACTGTTAACCTTAACGGATCGGCTACCCTCCACAACAGAAGTGTGGTCAAAAACAACCTAGCGCCTGCACACCTATCCACCCCCACTCCCGACACTCCCTCGGATTCCTCTCTGTCTGGCCTCTTAATCAATTGCTGATCAGCGTTTAAACACGCCGCCGATATTGCTGAACTCAACCTGAACCAAAATTTCGACTTAGCAATTCTAACAGAATCGTGGCTTAACAATTCTAATTCTCCTTGCCTGGACCTCTTAGTCCCCCTCCAACTACAACATTGTCAGGCTGGACAGGCAATCTACCAAGAAAGGAGGAGGCATCGCCTGCAGCTACCGTTCTAACCTCAGTGTCATGGAACTTCTGGCGGATACCTCAGACTCTTGCGAATACCTCGCACTCTCCATTTGCAGCAACGCCACCCTACTGTGCAACCTACACATCATTTATCACCCTCCCCCCCCCAGGCAGGAACGACTCCTTCACGGACCACCTCATGGAGCTCATCACAGCCAAGATTTCCTCCATCAATAAAGATATTTTCCTGGGTGACTTTATCCTGCACTGGAATGCCCCCCAGGATCCCCATGTCAATGCCATCAAAGACCTCCTGACCGATCAAGCCTGTTCACTCCCAACACACTCGAAGGGGCCACCCTTGACTGGATCATCTCTAAGGAACCAATAGTCAAGCTTATCTCTATAGACCCTTGTGACTGGTCTGACCACCACGCCAGCACATTCCTACTACCGGGAACCCACAAGACAAGGGCACCGCAACCAGTGTTGCATAAACGCTGGGTTAGAGACACTAAGGACCTGGACCACAATGCACTGGGGGCTCGCTGCAAATCTGACCTCCCCCCTTGCATATCACAATGGTCAGTGACCTCAATAATCCCTACTCTGCAACTATTTTGAACATTATGGATGACCTAGTCCCACTAAAATTAAAAAGAACACAAATGAAAGACAGGAACCCCTGGTTCACTGGATCCCTCAATAATTAGAGGAGATCCCTCCGGCAATCTGAAAGAATCTGGAGACAGCATCCCTCTTCTGCACATCTAAAACTTCTCCATCAGGCCAGAAATGCCTACAATAGGAACATCCTCAACTCTAAAAAATCATTTTTCAGATCTGAACTTGAGAACGCCAAGAATAGACCCAGCAAGCTCTTCGAACTGGTCAAACACCAATCCAATAAACTGGCCAAAACTTCGAAAGAAACCGCCAAGCCTCTAATATCATCGGAGGAATTCTCCTCCTATTTCGCTGACAAAGTCACAACCTTGGGAAACAAATGTAATGCCGCCACATGCTCTCTATCCCTTCCTGACCTGCCTCCTCCTCCTGCGATGCCCCCACAGATTTCACCTAAAAATCAAGCACTCTGGCCCGACTTCGAACTCTATGACTAAGACTCCATCTCTAAAATCCTATCGTCCATAAACCCGAATAACCATTACAACGACCCACTCTCCTCCAACTGCCTAGCAGCCGTCGCCCAGTCCATTATTCCTAGCTGAACTGCAATAATCAATGCCTCTCTCTGGCAGGGATAAGCTGGACTGCAATGATCAATGCCTCTCTCAGGCAGGGATCCATTTCTGACTCTCTGACATCCGGCCAAGTCCTCCCCATTTTGAAAAAGCCATCGCTGGATCCAGCCTTCCCCGACAACTTCAGACCTATTTCCAACATCCCTCTCTTAGCTAAAGTGTTGGAGAAGTGTGTGCAACAGCAACTAAGCCAGCACATCAACAACTTCTACCTTCTCGATGACTTCCAATCTGGATTCAGACCTGGTCACAGTACTGAAATGACCATGCTCCACATCGTTGACGATGCCCTCCAAGCCCTTGAGCAAGGGAAAACTTGCCTTCTACCCCTCCTAGATCTATCCTCGGCCTTCTAAGCGGTCAACCACGAAAAACTTCTTGAACGCCTCACACTCAGGATGATTTTGGATGGCTCTGTTCTAGAATGGTTTAGAACCTTCATCCAAAACCGATTGCAACGATTCTTAATCAACGGCAACCTATCTGCTCCCTCTCCGGTCATGATCAGGGTCCCTCAAGGATCAACCCTGTCCCCTACCCTCTTCAACCTTTACCTTGAACCACTTGGCGAAGTACTTTGCACAGCAAATATTTCCCACCACATGTATGCAGACGACACTCAGCTCTACATCAAAACCTCATCTCTCTAGAGGAGATTCTCTCCCTGAATGAGGCCCTGAAATCAACCGCCCGTTGGCTCACCTCCAATCAACTCAATCTCAACGCAAAGAAAACAGAATTTCTCCTGATCTCCCCTCCAAAAATCAATGCAGATATGGATCAAGGCTATCACAGCCTTAGATTGCCCACCGACCATCGTGGACTTAGCAAAATCGCTGGGAATAACCCTGGACAGCAATTTGAACATGCGGGACCACGTCAAATCGATGGCCAAATCAGCCAGATTCCACTTGAGCTACCTTAGGAAACTGAAACCCTTCCTCGATGCTGCCGACCTAAAAAGTGCAGTCCAAGCGCTAGTAATCTCCAGACTGGAGTATGGCTGTTCCACCCTCTTGGGTTTACCCAAGATCTCCCTGGCACCTTTAAAAGCCTGCCTCAACGCTGACGCCAGACTTCTTACAAGCTCAAGAAAATTCAACCATATCTCTCCACACTTGAAAGCTTTGAACTGGCTTCCCCTCGAGGCTATATTACAACGTAAACGGGTCTGCAATCCACACAAGGCTTTAAACTCAAACACCCCTGCTTATCTTGCACAGAAACTTGTGGTATCCGGCAGAATCAGAAACTCCCGGTCCGCCAAAGACCTCTTACTCAAACCTGCACCTTTCCAAAAAAAAACTTTAAATCTGGCTTTCTCTGGGGCAGCTCCAACAATATGGAACTCTCTCCCGCCAGCCATTAGAAGAATCCCTTCTCTGGCATGTTTCAAAAAGGAGGCCAAAACTTTCCTTAAGGGTAAATTTCTCTCCTAAATGTTGCCTCCTACCAACACAGAGACCCTGACCAACTACCGACTAGCCCCTCTCATCTGAGTATCGAGCTACCTCACCAAGAATCCTGGGGCCTTATCTTGAGTAATCATACATGTAATCAGTACATATGTGTCCTCTTTCCCTTATGTATCCAGCACCCCCGCCCCCTCCTTATCTTTTGTACTTTGTGATTCCATGCCTATTGTACACTTCTATGATCTGTGCTCTGATACCCTAATGCAGTGTTCTTCAATCTGTGGGGCGCGCCCCCCTGGGGGGGCGTGACACCTTCCCAGGGGGGGCGCCACTCCACTTCAATCTGACCTTTGTGCCCTGTAATCGTCCGTCTGCACTTCTTGAAGCACTCTGGTATGTGGAAGGGGAGGGAGGGGAGATCCATGGGGCAGGAGGTGCTCGTTCTTTTGTTATGTTTACTCTCCCAGGAGGGGGTTAATCACAGAGCTGACAGCTTCGGGACATGCTTTTGGTTTTAGCAGAGGAGACCCCTCACCTCCCACTGCACCTGAAGCATGTCAGCTCTGTGAATTAACCCCCTCCTGGGAGAGTTAGCTCTTCCCAGAACGGAGACAAAGTTTCCAGGGACATAATGCTCCATTTGCTACCTCTTGTATTTGTTTGCTCATGATTGGAACTTTTGCCTCATGTAATTTAGCGTTTGCTTTTGTAATTTGTTCACTTGTAATGTTCTCATGTATCAGTTCTGTTCCTATTGTGAAGCGCTCTGACCCCTTCGGGTAAAGTCTGCGCTATATAAAAACGCATAAATAAATAAAGGGGTTGGGTGGGGGGGGACTAAAAGAGGCAGCTCTATTCTACAGAGTCTTGCCCTCATGACCTTGAATCCTTTTTAAACACAATGTTGTAAATATCGTTTTTCAATCATTCATTTTTAATGTGTTAAAGTCTACTACATACATTTTGCAGACAAAATAGGCCTCATTTATGAAAAGTGACGCATCACTGCGTGAAAACAGCGATGCGTCACTTTTCACTGCGCTCTCCCTGCGACATGATTGATGCATCATATTTATTATATGACGCATCATGTCGCAAGGAGTTACAGATACGTCAGTATTTCTGATGTATCTGTAGGCGCAAAAGCGACGCATTGCTGGAGTGTGTCACAAAAGTGACGCAACTCCAGCAATGCTTCCTTTCACATGGGGAAAGCCCCATGTGAAAGGTCTTGCGTCAGTCTTACGCCTGCTGTGAGGCAGGCGCAAGATTTTGACGCAACAGCGTCCTAAAAGTGACGCAGTTAAATCTCATATATTTCACTGCGTCACTATTACGAGGCTTTTTGCGGGTGAACGCCCCCTCTGCAGACATTATACCTGACCAGGTATAATGTAGCGCAGGGGTTTACAAAGTGACGCATCTGCTTTGATGCGTCACTTTGTAAATAGTGCGCATCAGGAGGCATGTTTAACGCCGCCGATGCGCCACAAAAAGTGACGCATCAGAAGCGCAAAACTCACGCAAGGCTACATAAATGAGGCCCAATGTGTTTATGCGTCATGCGACTTCCATTTAAAAAGTTTATTTTAGATCAATACATGACCTCACATATGAGAAATAGAGGTGGTGACACATTATTTACAGTAATATTAGTGAACTGCTGTTGTGTTACATACTGAAAACACACATCACTGTCCCTGAATATCCGATGTACACACATTTAGTATTTGACCAAAGAAGGCATGAAAGCTGAGACTAGATCATAAAATCAAATCTGGTCCGAACAGGGGCGCCAATAATACATTTGGCCCACAGGCCCCAAAATCCTTAAAACGTCCCTGAAAGTTTATTTTAAAATTACACAGGCAGGCGCGCAAAATGCCAGCCAGCCATGTGTTTAAACAGCTTTCAAATTGCTAAATATGATTATAAATAAGAAGTATGTATTCATTTGTAATGTTAACGAGCTCCTGGTCCCCCTTCTTTTTGTTGATTCATTTGTAATGTGCCTTTTCTATCTTTGTTCCCTTTTATTATCAGTCATGGATCATTCATGCAGCTCTAGAAATCAATTAAAAGTTCTTTCTATTTATATTTGCTGTTCAAAGTATGCACAGACAAGTGCTGTAAATACAGCTATAGGTGACTGCTTATTTGTATACCATCTGTGACATCAAAATAATGAGCTGGCAACCGTAATCATAAGACTGGAAGTTTGTTGAGGGATCAGCACATTATTTATTTCCTCCACACTGATTCCTGGTTACTGCCATAATATCAATAGTTAAACACATTTGAAACCCTACGCTGCCGTCAATAATATGCTGAGTTACTTCAAGTGTCTGGGAATGCACCCTGCATTCAGACCACTCACTCCTCATTCTCGCTCTTCACTTTCACTCTCACCCAGCACTCACACTGACCCCGATGCACTCACGCCATTCACCCACTTACCCTCCACTCACAGCGATCACAATGCACTCACACTGATCACTATGCACTCACACCATTCACCCGCTCACCCTGCACTCACACTGATCACCATGTTCTCACACCATTCACCCACTTACCCTCCACTCACAGTGATCACTCTGCACTCACAATGCACTTGCGCTTTTCACCCTGTACCTCAGCCTGCAGTCACACAAGCACACTACTCAACCTGCACTCATGACACTTCACTCACCTGTCCCCGTCCCTGTTCAATCTGCAATCTCGCTCCAGTAAGCCCACCACTAACCATACATTCATTCGTCCCACTCTGCACTAACATGCGCCCCCTATTTTATCTTGGAAAGTGGTGTATTGAGCTGTGTAATAAGCCTCTGTCATTTCACCACACCCACCTACTCACAAACCTGCAGTTTACTAAGCACTCTTATTGTATTGAATGTTATTCGCTGAATATGCCCGGAATGTGCGCGTGGCGGTCGAGTCCAGAAATTTCTGTCAGGTGGTGGGGGGGCCCAACATCTAAAAAAAATCAGCTAGGGGGGCTCAACCTACAAAAGTTTGAAGACCTCTGCCCTAATGGGTCAAGTTCGCGCTCTATAAAACACAAAAATAAATAAATAAATAAAAAATTCAAATCTGTCTTGAAAACTGCAATCATATTTACTTGTAAGTCCTGAGTGGTTCTACAAATAAAAATACAACAATGAATAATTTTTTATACAAACAATCGGTCTGAGTTCAGTCTTTGAGTGTGACATCATTTCTTACCTGAGTGCGTACAATAAATGCTTAACACTACCCTCTGATAAAGCCTTACTGCTCGCCCACAAATACAGAGTAAGGTATTATTTACTTTTACCTCTGTTAACCTTGGGGGATCCACTGTACCTTGTGCACAATATACCATACTTTGGTATAGTATATCCAGAGTCAGCTTCCTACAGCTGGGTCTAAACTGGGGTGGCAAGGTGAACAAAATAATAATGGATTTAGCCCAGATTTAGCCCAGATCTCTTGATGGGGGTGAATTCTAATTTGTCCTGCATTCCGTCCATCATTTGCGTGTCTTTTGCTTTCTTGCCCTAAGTGCACTGGGTATGCCCAGACATGAGTGTGCCACTGGATTTAAGCTAGCCTGACTGGTGAGGGGTGATACCCCGAAAGTGGTCCCAGGTTGCTTGTTTGTGGTTGGGGAGAATGTAGCTTGGTAGTTCAGGCTGGACTTTACCCATGAGGATCAGGGACAAGACTGATTTGCATATGGCTGGGTTTAAATTCGAGAGTGCCGCAAAAAGGAAGAAAGTGGACTAGTAGCTGATGATGGTCCATTGCCCGTGATCCAAAAAATGACATATATTTAAAAAAGGGGGATCACTGTTCCTATTAGGCATAAGAAGAAGGAGGACTCTAGGTGCTGAACAGATTATACGGGACAGTCAACAATACTTTCTTGTTGCCCTCACAAACCCCTAGGGATGTCATGCTTCATTGTTGGGTGGGTGCTCCTTGTCCAGCTGACACTGCAATGCCCTTTGGGTCCCCTGAAGCGTCACTTTAGCAGAGATCTTTTGTTTCTTCTCACCATTTGAGGAGTGTGAAAGTATCCTAGTGGGGTGGTGTACAATCTGTGTAAAGGTGAGTTAAAACATGCTAGAGGATACCACACTGGTTGTAATAAGTTCAACTCAGACTGTCGCACAATAGAGGTGCTAGGTGTGCCTCAATGGGCCATCTGCTGGCAGGATGGGGGGGTGGAGCTGATCCCCACACCATTTGCAACTGAACAGAAAATGCTCTACTATCACACAAAGGAGCTAACAACATCAAATTGTCACTGCAGCCACCTTGAAGCAAAGACAGGGGAGTCAAGGAAAAGTCATGCGCTTCAAAGCACCTTTCTAGAAGCTTCTCACACGCTTCAGAGGAAGGGCAATGAGTATAAAAATAGGATATTTGATGTATGGAGCATGCCTTGACTCCTCAGAGGCCAGCACTACTGCTGTGCTCTTCATCTTCACCTGAACCCAGGACTACCAGAGTGACTCGAAGGGCTAGTTTACTGGCCTTCTGTTCAGAGCCCCAGGGACACAAAAGGCTTCCACCATCTTGAAACTGCACCTGGACGCAGCCAATGTGAGTTCCAAACTCCAAGAAGTGTCCCAACTGTCCTTGACCAATGGCTGTGGTGCTAAATGAGCCCAGATGGTCAAGTCCAAAAATAGAGGACTTACAAGAATTTTGGCAAAAAAACTGCTCTGAAAACCAGGAAGAGTTTGGGACCAACCTGAATGCCTATCTGTCCAAGGTGCATTGCCAGTCCGATTGACTTTGCAGCTTCTTCTGCCATGTTTTTCTCCACAGCAGCGAATCCTTTCAGCAGTTCTTAGCCAGAGGGTTATTGGGCCTCGTGGAATTCTCTTTGGCTAAAGCCCTCTGCCTCATCCCACTGAAAATAAATGTGACTTCCGTTTCAGAGACTAAGTCTGCATGTAGAAATCTTCACCCCAGCTTCCACCCAAGGCCATTTCACATTGACGCTCCCTCCTTGGACACCTCCTGCAGCCTTGTCCCATTGACCTATACCTTCTCAGACACTTTTTCTCAGAATTACTCCCAAGATTGAAAGTAAGTGCTGACCATGCTCAATCCACTTCTTGTTTCTAACCTGGGCTCAATTGAGGTGAGCCATATTTTTCAAAAAAAATTTTAATAACATACTTTATTGAAGTTTCTTTGAACATCTTGGCCCAAGAGGCCTACATACATACCAAGAAAAATGTAACAGAACCATATAGAACAACTTCAGCATCAGTAACACATTCCAAGCCGACCAAGGGACTCTTGCTATCAAATGTCCCCTGTAGTCATGTTTGCTAACCCTGAAAGACTCCGTGAAGACGTGTGGGGGTAATTTAAGAAAAGGAGGATTCTGGGGGCGATACTGGGGGTATATTGATATCTCTAAAAGTGGCCCATCGAGCACAGATTTTGTTGTGTTTGTGTGGGCAACCTCATGCTCGGAACACTGCCATCTCCATCCCTATGCATCTTTCTAAAGCGGGTTTCCAAGCACCCCCCCACAGACGGTGGTAGGGTCCCCTTCCAATGCTGTGCAATGTGTTGCTTGGCTAGCGGTGCCCCCAGAAAAAGAAAGTGTTGCTTGTATCGGTTACCCACAATCCCTTCCGTACTATGTAGTAAAAATAACTTAGGGTCAAAAGCAAGTTGCCATGACACAACGCATGCTAGACATGGAGCTACCCTTTGCCAAAAGAGAATAAGCATCCTACAGCTCCACACTGTGTGTAGAAAGGTTGCCTCTTCGTCTTTGCAACGCAGGCACGTAGGGGATGAGATTGCGACCATTCGCCAAATCCGGTATCTTGTGTGATATGCCATATGGACATATTTGGATTTGATATGGCGATACCAAGTGGCGATAGCCGTTCCTGGAGGGCTCATTAAGGCCTCGCTCCAATCATCATCGGTGAGGTCTAGAATATCCTGTTCCCAGCTTCGCACACAATGTGTCTAGGGAGGTCTGGTTATGAGTAGTTAATGTTTGGTAAATCTGCTGGATTTTGTGGGAGACAAGTTCCCCCAACAACAAGCGCCCTTCCAGTGGGTGGAAGTCTGACAGGTCTTTTAAGGAATAGATGTATGGTGGCAGTGTGTGTCTGAGTTGGAGGTATCTATAGAATTGTATTTTCAACTTTGACCCGGTCTTGTGCGACTAGATGACCAGGGTTGGTGCTTTGACCTTTTAGGCACTAGTTTTTACTAAAAAATTTTAAAAACTCATAATTCCTGTTCTGCTAATTAGATTTTTGTCATTTTTGAGTCTAATAATTGAGATTTTTCTAGACTAGGTGTCAGAAATGCTGGATTTTATTAAAGACAAGGAGGCAAGTATTATGCTTACTTCTTCCTTTAATTTCAACAGCAGCCAAGAAGAAAAGCTACATTACCCAGAAAACCCAGGACCCAAAACTATATCAATACATCACAATAGATTGACCAATTAAACGTCGGGGACTGTGATAATTATTTTGACTGAGAGCAACAAAGCCTCTTTTCCTCCTAAGAGTCACACTAAATGAGTTCCAGAGAGCTACAGCAGAATGAAAGCAAAAGACAGTAGAACAGTCTCCAAATCCTTGAGAAATTCCAAAAGAAGCAAAGGAACGAAGACCTGAAAAGATAGCTGATGAGAGTGCAACCACCAAACAGAATCCAATGGAGGAGGATCTCTGACACAGTTAGGTTGAGGTTGCAGTACTGGTTGTAGGCACTGGGATTTCAGGATAAAACAGGGAGGGTTAATAAAGCAGCGGTGGGATAATACTCAGCTCTATGTCGTTAATAGTATCTAGCCTTTCTTACACCAAGGCTAGGAATATCTCCAATTACAAGACAGGAGGCTCATATTATGCTTTTTCAAAACATAGCAATTACAGATTCAAATGGATGAGCAATTGGTTTACAATAAAAAGTTCTGAACGTATTAACATTTAAACAATCTTCAGATTTGAGAATGTCATGCATTCCTTCAGCTTCCCAAAAAAAACTATTGCCCCTCTGGCCGAATGGGCACCAAAGGAATCAGTATTGATACCAGCTAAGGACACAACCCACCCAACTCAGTGAGCCAGGTTAGGAGAGGATACAGATGTGTCAGGTTTCTGGAAGGAAATGAGCAATTGGGATGCAGAAGGCAACCGCAGATCTGCAGTTTGTGAAACGTATGCTTTCAGACAGTCTCCATACACATAGCGTTGGTTGTGAAGGGGAAAAGGGGGAATAAACAGACATCAGATTGGTCTAAGTGCACTTTTTAACCTGAAAATAAACACCAAGGGCAGAGTTGTGAAAAGCAGACACATCAAGAGCTTTAACATCAGAAACACGTTTCAGAGAAACCAAACACAAAAGCATAGTCAGTTTAGCAGATAAATGTTTGAGCAAGAGCTCCATAGTGCCTGGCCATGAAATATACATGTGCAAAACCAAACTAACATCCCACATGATACTATTTTTGGGATTAGGAGGATTGGCAAAGCGTTCTCCCTTTAACAGACATCATACCAAAAGATGCTCTCCAATAGGTCTTCAATCCACTCTGATGTGTCCCACGCACGTTGCCGACCTATAAGTGTTGACGGTACAGTAAGCTTTTCCTTGGGAAGTTAAAGAAACTAGGAAGTTAACCATTAAGGTTACATTCGCTAAAAGGCGATCTGAATCACTGTCCATACACCAGCAACACCAGGTCAAGCTGGTTTGTAAAGTCTTGCTATGCCAGGAGAACAGGATTGCTGGATAAGGCGGATAGCCTTCTCCAAAATTCCTGGGGTTCTTCAGGAAGCTGCGAAATCCTCCAAGCTATGACAGAATAAGATTCTGATAAAACCCTAGAGGATTGAGAAGCAGATTGGGGAAGCATGGTATCTGACTGGGCCTGACAAAAGGAGGTGATCAGAACAAGGGGTGACCGCTGCCTGCAAGCTATTCAGCCAGGATAAGTGTAATGAAGAGAAAAGGAGGAAAAGTGTAGAGAAGAGTCTGAGACCAGGATTGGAGAAACGCAGCCAGGCTAGCGCCAAAGTATCTGGTCTCCAACTCAAAAAGGAGGGCAGCTGAGAATTTGTGTGAGAAGCAAAGAGATCTATGGGCATGGAGCCGAAAATAAAAGTACTTTTACTGAACACAGAAGGGTGCAGGAGCCGATCGCTTGAATTTTGGAGATGTCTGGAGCACCAATGTGCTACCACATTCAGCTTGCCTAGGAGATATTCCACCCTGACCAAGATGTTTCTTTGAAGGCAGTATTTCCATAGACTCTTGGCTAGCACTGCTAGGGGTTTGGAATTTGTACATCCGAGATGGTTTATATACCTGACTGCCGACAGGTTGACCATCTGCAGAAAGATGGTACATCTTGCTCTATCTTTTCTAAAGAAGTGGATGGCAAAGGAAACTGCAAGTACCTCCAAACAATTGTTGTGCAAAGAAAAACTCCTGAACAGACCATGTACCTCCAGTCAAGAGTTGACTGCATCTTGCGCCCCATCCTGCCCGTCTGGCATTTGATTCTAAGACAAAATCTGGTGTAGCAGATTAAATTGTTCTCACATTCAAGGTTTCTAAATGACTAAGCTGCTGAATCGAGGCATATAGGATCTGGGTAAACCAGACCTTTACAAAGATGAAAAATCTTTGATCTCTGTAAGGCCCGATAAAGGAGAGAAAGATGGCTTGGATGGATGATGCTAGCAAGCCCACAAGATGAGCCAGAGTTCTGAGGGAACAGTGGGTTAGAGAAGGAGCGTGGCAAATCTCTTTTTTCATTAGGTCGACCTTCAGTTTGGGTAGCTGGAGAATTGATAAGATGGTGTTCATTACTAGGCCCAGAAATTCCATAAGTTGTGAAGGAAAACGCAAGGATTTTTGAAAATTGATGAGGAAACCGAGTCTTTAGAGAAGATCCTAACACAGATGTAAATGAGCGAGAAGTCAACTTTTGTCTTGAGCCATTAGCATAAAATCATCTAGGTAAATGATGAGTGTAAATCCCGGAGCCCTGAGAAAGGCAACCACAACTTTGAGAATCTTGGTAAAAAAAAACAACGGGCTGAAGAGAGACTGAAAGGGAGAATTTTTAAACTGAAATATGATTGTCCCCATTGAATCTGGAGATACTTCCTGAAAGATGATTGAACTGGAACCATCAGATAAGCATCTTGGAGATCCAGACACATCAATCAATCATTCTGAAGCAGTAAGGACCTGTGATGGAGAATAGCTTCCATTTTGAGGTGATGATAAACTACAAAGTTGTTGAAATCCTTCAAATAGATGAGATGAGTTGTCGCGTCGTCGACCCTCACACAATAACCAGGAGACGGTAGGGTGCAGCAGATGATCTCTTTATTGTGTTGTTGCTTTGTTGTCACTGCATGCTCTGCCCCTGACCTCTTCCCCGAGGTCCTGATCCCGACTGCCTTCATTCCCTCCCCTGACCGGATGTGGTGTCCGGTGTCCTTGTCCTTGTCCCCAGACCCTGAGTCCCCAGGGTCCTAGTGCCATCGTGTGGGCACGACATGGACAAAATTGTTTTTATTTTTGAGAGCCATAAAAATGATGTTGAGGACACCTGAAGGATTGGAAGAAGTTTGCCCGATAACCTGTTTTGAAAGAAGTGACGGCACCTCTTCTTGAAGTAGAAAAAATTGCTCCTGTGAAAAACAAAGAAGGGTGGGCAGATTAAGTTGAACTGGAATCTAGTAAAGATCTACGTGGTAGCCTGAATGGTTTGAATTATCCAGGGATCTGATGCGAGAGACAACCAAGCATTTAGACACAGAGCTAGTCTGCCTCCAACTGAAGGAAGGCCAGAACTGAAAAATTATACCCGAGTATTGTTCTACCTTGTTTTGATAACCCTTTATTAGACCTGGCTTCACTGGCATGGGTATCCCCTGCATTTTCTGCTTTTGTCACCTGTGTTTTTGTAAATCAAATGCTGCTAGTGGGCTGTAGCACTGATTATGCCACCCACATAAGCAGCCTCTAAAATGTGACTCTGTCCTGCCATTGCAGCGCCTGTGGGCAGTCTAGTACTGTCATGTCGACATGGCAAGTGCACCCACTTGCCAGGCCCTAACCTTCCCTTTTCTTACATGTCCATCACCCCTACGGTAGGCCCAAGGTACCCCTGTGGGCAGGTGAAGTATATCTGAAATGTAGGACATGCCCTGGTGTGTGTGGCATGTCCTTATAGTGAATTACTGCCAGTTTTGTTTTTCACTATTGCAAGGCTACCTGTTCCCAGAGGACAGAATGGAGAGTTTGTTTATAACATCTTATAAACATAACTGGCCCTGGGAACAAGGTTGGAAAATAAAGTTTAGTATGCCTGAACTCTGAATGTTAAAATGCATCTTTTAGTGAGGGTGCTTTTTACATTCTGTGTTTAAAAATACTACTTTTAGAAAGTTGGTATTTTCTTGCCTAACCATCCTGTGTGCCTCTGATAGGTTTGTGTATTGTATGTCTGGCTTTTGGATGACAGGGGCTTGAGAGGGGCAGTAGCTCCAGAGAGCCTGATGGGTCAGGGCTGGCCTGAATAGACCTGGGCTGCATTTACAGTAGGGGGAGGAGTTTTCCTTTCACCTGTATGGGCCTGGCCTGCCTTCAACAATGCTGACTCTACCTTCTGCTAGAGAGCTGCAGCACCGAGGACAGAACTGGTTTTGGCTGGGTACAGACACTCTCTGCCTTCAGTGCTGTTTGTTGTCTGGGGTTGGCCTGCAGTGGCTACTTGCTGCCAAGGAAAGGAGACAAAGACTTTGCTGTTTGCTTTGTCACCTGCTTGAGCAAAAGATCTCAAAGGGCTTGAAATTGAGCTTGCCTCATGTTCTGAAGTCTCAGGGACACAAAGGCTTCATTTCTTCTGTCTCTCTGCTTTTTCAGCTGCCACAGAAGGAAATTGAAACACTGATGCCTGTGAGCGATGCCTTAACCAGCACCAAAGATATGCGCACTGCTCATGAGAAGCACACCACAACAACCTGACTTGCACTGTAGGCCCTACGCCTGCAGATGCCGTGCCGCATCGACTCTGAAGCCATCACTGAGGCCACTGCCTGCACTGGAGCCGGGGACACCGCTCGTTATGTCCACGATGCACCGTCCCGACTCGCACCGCAGCCCCAACTTCGCCGATGCCGGTGCTTCATCAACACAGAGCTGATATTCAATGTGGGTGACTCCTGAATCCATCGACATCGCACCATTGTTAGGAACCGATGCCTCTCCGCCACCATGACGTCACCTCCCCACCACCGCGAGGAACCGACGTCTCACCTCCCCTGCCCTGCAGTAAGGAACTGAGGCTTCACCTCATCTGGGGTCGTTATGAACTGATGCCGCCCGGCGCCAAAGAAGCAACACCTCCCCGACACCGTGCACCGTCTTCATAGCTACCAAGGTTTCAGATAGCTATGTGTGACATTTTCATAATTTTTGAGTAATTATGAGTGACATTTCAATGACGATGAGTGACACTGACTTTCTCACCAGCAAAATAAATCAATGAAGAAGAGGGAAACATAAAAATACCATAATTTAACCCACTTCAACAAGGAAAAAAAGATGATTTTAAAGCTGCTGCAAAGCACCAGATATTGAAGGACAATAATCTAGTGCCCTTGCAATCAGGTCATATTGTTAAACTGAGCTGGATGCCCCGTGCTGGACAGATCGCTGTTTTATTCGGCACACATGGTGCTATGGTCCAGCAAATTGCATGTAGCGCTAGTCCACTAGCACGGCACACTCACCCACACCCCCGACTATGTTACATTTTAGTAATGTGCATTAACGCGTCACTGCTCAAGCAGAGACATGCTGCTTTACTGCAGGGATACTAGAGTACAGGGTATGGTAACAGAAGCCGCTCTGAATGAAGCCGACTTAATACCAATGTAATACCGGTCAAGTGCGGAACTAGATACCAGGCAGGCATGGTTGGGGATGTGAGAAAGCCGTTGTGCTGAAATAAGTCAAAATAAAAGCGTGCAGCGGATAAACAGCAAGTCATTTAAAATCCTTTTGATACTGCAACTTTTGTTTGTTCTTGAGTGGCTCAGTGGGAAGGTTAACCAGTGGCATGATGGCAATAAGCAAAACTAACTTCTGACGTGGCAATGTGTGTATTTCTAGATTAGGTGCTCCAGGCATGGGACGTAGAGAGATTGTTTGTGCTAAAGTGCGCAAAAAGAAGAGGGCGAGTCACTGAAACCCATAGGAAAACGTTATCAACTGCCCATCCAATTAAAAACCTTCCTGTTCACTACCCCTTGTTAATTCTTTTTGGCTGATCCCTTTTGAGTGTTCTGTTACTACTAGTCTACAGTAGCGCTTGGACGCCCCTGGGCAGCAATCGCGCTTTATAAATTCACTTTTCATTTCATTTCATTTCATCCACGGCAATGATTGTTGGGTGAAGGCAACGTGAATGGTAATTGTTAATCACGTCTTGTAGGGATTGACAGTTCAAACTTCTTGAAACCCTTTCTCCCCTGTCCCACGGTGTGAACCCCGAAAGTCGGAAATGAGTGTAAAGGTAACGCAGGTCTTCTCAGTCAAGCCTGACTAACTACACGGTCGTCCAGCGGCCGCGGCGGTGAGCCGCACGGGGTCACTGTGGTGAAGGGGTCATGTCCCCTCTGGCACACATGTCATGGCCCCGCTCTGGGTATTTAATCGGCAGAATCAGTGAGTGTGGTCAACAGCCTGGTGCGCTACACCACGGGAGGCCCGGGAATTAATTAATTAATGCAGCCAGGATGGCGGGAGGCTGAGGCCGTAAAGGTACATTGTAGCATTGTCGCCAGCACTCTCAGTGACTCATTCAGCCAGAGCTGGGGAGCACAGGAATTTTACTATTTATGAGCCACACTGCCAGAGCTGCTTGAGGCAAGTCTGGAGCAGCAGAGCCAGAGCGGTAGCACCAGTGCAGTAGCCGGTTTCAGTGGCATTTAAAAGCATTTCAGTGCGGTCCACACACTGACATGCGTTAGTGTCACACGTGATACGTTATACTTGGCAGGACTGCGTCTTTGCTTTCATCAATTCACGTTTTAAAATGTTGAAGTCTATTCTTTATCCTAAGAGAACATCTTTTTTCTGACACTATTTATATGCCTAATATTTTAAGGGCTCGGCTTGGAGTCAGGATCATGGAGCCAAGTCAAACCCTTGGCCTGCCCACCTCTAAATAGCAGTAAACTACAGAATCTACGATAAAAAGGGAGAAAGAGAAGACGGGCTAACATCTCAGGAGCTCCGATTCATGTAACGTAGGCATCCTTCTTAGAATGATTACTATTAATGACTTTTGTTGTAATGGGTCTTCAAGACAGAGGTAAGAAAAGTATGTAATTCTTTATGCCTAATATCAAAGCTTAATAAACGTTGCAAGAAAAAAAGCAAAACAAAATGACAATTTATATATGTTACAATGTATTCCCAATTGATGTATTGATTTTAACGTGTGCGTTTATGGCAGAAATAATTTGAAAGGCGTACACTATTTAAGTGTGTTTCTCTATTCATAATTGTGATTTTATTTACTCACTGATGAACTAACACCATTTGCATAAGGCTGGTTGTTCAGTGTACGTGGCCTCTGTGACTCTCCGTTTTTGCCATGTACATCCGTCTTCTGTGTCGATGGTAGAATTACATTGTAGCTCTTAAGCAATGTATGTCCTTCTTCCGTGTCGATGGGAGAATTACATTGTAGCTCTACAGCTATTCCGCGACACATCAGTGTACTAGTATCAAATATAAACACACAAACACCTTCCTGTAGAAGATGCTTGCGTATTTGTTTGCCTGTCTAAAAGAAGTGTACGTTCAGTTGCAAAAATGTAATTACCACATTTTACGTCGGTGGACCGATTGCAATATATATTTTTCATGCGTATTTGTTCCTGCTGTACATGACGACAAAGTAAAATACATCGCTAATACATAATGGTTTTCCTGTAATGACGAGAGGAAGCAAAAGATTTGAGGCACTGCTGAGATTCGAACTCAGGATCTCCTGTTTACTAGACAGGCGCTTTAACCAACTAAGCCACAGCGCCACCTATTTTTTCACTAGTATGTTTCGTATATGTCATTATGTTGGGTCCGAGTGTGCTGATGTCAGCTACATTTAAATATACATTAATTTGCATTACAATACGATACTTTCTAACCATATTTCACGGAAATAAATACATTCTTTAGTATTACTTTATAGATTTCATAACTGTCTTCATAGAACGAATAGAACACAAACATCAAACATGAAGGCTTCAGAAAAATAGAAATAGTAGAGCTTGCAGTAGCTGTCTAATAGAAGATTATTAGGTTCTTCCACGCTTGGAATGACGGCTTCCGGTGTGCACAGGCCAGTAAAATAAAAACAACGCTTCAGTGTTTTAATGGCGAGGTACTCACAGGTACTCAGCACTTAGACTTGCTCCCTTTGAAAGTAGGGGTACTGGCATGTCTTAGCATTCGTTCAATAGGTGAGTAACAATGCTTCTAAGAGTAGCAAGGTTTTGCTGCAGCAAAATTGAATATTTGCAGAAACAAATTGGGGATTTTACAGCACAAAGTTGCATGTTTTGCTGCAATATCGCTCTTAATTTCACTAATATTTCTTGGTCTATAGTAGTTTAAAGTGCCCCCAACCACCGCTGTCTCCTGCCATAGTCCCACTCTGTCCTCATCACCCCTGGCATCACCCTCACTCTCCCCTGTCCTCACACTACTCTGCCATCGGCAGCACCTTTGACCACTATAATGTTTGGAAATACAATAAGCATGTCAATACTGAGTAGCTTATTTGCAAGCTCTTTGTTCCACTGCTGCATCACTTTTTTCTTTTAACACACCAGTGGCGCAGAGTGCAGACCCATATCTATGAGGCCACAGAAAGCCACTTTACGTGGCTTTTCATGGCCTCGTACATATGGAGTAAGGCAAAGCAGCACGCGTCGCTGCATTGCTTTAGGCGTTCCATTGGCGTTGCGGTGGGTATTCCCACACAACACCATTGGATTTTGATGCTGACCCAGATTTACCTGGGCTAGTAACCCTGGGAGTGTGTCAAAAGCCTTTGCCTCCCCAGGAGAAGCGTAATGAAGAGAAATAACTTTATTTCTTCTCATTTGTTCCTCTTTCTATGTATGCTGCATTCTTCAGTACACATGGAAGGAGGAAAACCCCTCCTTTGATTGTTTTTGTGCAAAAAGGTGTCCCTTCCTGCACAAAAACAATCATTCCTACAACGCAGGCACCCTTGCACCATGGTATAAGGGTGCCTGCATTGGCACTGTGCACCAATTTGTGTGCAGGTGCAGGCAGAAGGGGCAGGAAAGCGCTGTATTTCATTAATACAGCACATTCCTGCCCTTTCATTTTGACGCAGCACAGCACAACAAGAAGCCTTGCGGAGCTGCCCTGTGCCAAAAAGCTGTAAATGAGCCCCTGAATCCTTTTGCACATTTTGCGACAGCCTATCTTATCCTACAAGCAGCCTGCCTTGCATTGGTTGCAGTTCACGTTTTAACCTGTGGCAGGCCAGTGCTTAATTTGTAAAAGAATAGGTGCCTGGGCCAGGGCCTGACTAGGAACCACAACCGGCCCTGGCAAAGTGCTCGGCCAGAACCCCCCCCACTCGGGGGGTTGGAGGTGCCGCCGAGCTCTTTGCCGGGGCCAGTTTTCAGCCGATTTTGGTACAGGGCCTATTTTGCAGCTATGCTGCAAAAACGGCCCTGTAACAAAATCGGCCCTAGGGGCCTAAAACTGGCCACACCCGTGCCGCGCACCGGGGATTGCCCGGTGCCCACAATGGCCAGTCCGGCCCTGGCCTGGGCCCATTCTTTTGTTCAGAACCCCATAACTGATGCTAGTGGAGGTGGGAATAATGAATATCAAGGCTGTGCAGTCATGATTCTCCTCATGCCTCTTTAATCCACCACCAGACACTTCCTGCCTCTTTGACTCACACTTGCAGGTTGTTTTTCACCCCTGCGCACTTCCTTTGTCACAGTTTCCCCATCTTTCACTCCCTCCTTCTTTGCCCCTTGTGTGTTTTTCTCTTGCTTGCTCTGGGTCAAAGTCTGATGAGGAAAAATAAGTGTTGGCCTGAAAAATTAATGCTGGTGGGTTCCGCCTGCAACCACAAACTGAAATGAAGCACTGCTGACAGCGTATCTTAGACTAATACTGAGCATAGTACACCGCTTAAACTCACAACTACACACTTAGAGCTTTCTGTCTGGGTCCTCATATCACTGTAAATAGATGACACTATTCCCCAGTGCAGTTCAGACCACTGACCCGCCTGCTATACATGCAGAAGTCAGGAAGTGATTGCAGTAGCCAGTAGCTTTTCTAGTAGAAAAACATTTGTAATAGAATATTTTGTTTAGCTAAGTGTCTGACCCTGCTCCCAAGCTCACTGACCCTTCTCATAATGTTCTTAGAATCAGTTACCATACTTTTTTCATGTACTTTTGCCACTGCTCCTAAGTCCGTGAATTGCTCAAAGATGAATTCAAATTACACATATTTATTTTAATCAGTGCAGCATATCCCAGAACTCACTAGGATATGCTGAACAAATAAGAAGGTCCCTCACAGCCAAAGGATGTTGCTACTCTTTCTCCGATAAGACGGTCTCTATGCAAAGATGTGTCAATACAAAGCCATATACAGGAAAATGCAGAGAAAAGAGCTACCCAATGTGCACTGGATACATTCGTTTCCGCTTAAGCATTAGAAAAGAAAGAGCATCAAAGAGAGAGACATTAATGGCACCCTGAGCCTGTCTCATACATACGCAGTGCAGCAGAGACAGGTCATGGAGCGGTGGCCCTCCAAATAAGGCTGCCGGTCGACCAAAGGAAGTGACGCATCCATGAAGCAGATACATGACGGATGTCTGTCAGCACGGACAGGACCGGACTGGAAACCGAAAGCAACCATGTGGGAAGGAAAGTGCTCCTTTTTGCATTATTACCACATTACGATTTGCCAGATACCTGATGCCAACTTGACTGAGTGTATGCTGGTACCCTGCTAACCCAGCCCCTGCACCTGTGTTCTCTGCCAAAACCGTACCTTTGCTTCCACAAGTGGCACAACTCTGTGCCACATGTAAGCCCCTTGTAAAAGGAACCCCCTGTACCAAGGTCCTTGCGGCCAGGGAAGGCCTCCAAGGGCTGCAGCATGCATGATGCTACCCTAAGGGACCCCTCACATTAATACCCACATCCTGCCACTTCAGGCTGCGTGTTTTGGTGCAGACCAAACTGAAGAGTTGACGTGGCATACGTGCCTGTGTGCCATGACCCCCACCACTGCCTGGGTATGGGTAAGTTACCCCTCTAGCAGGCCTTACAGGCTAAGGCAGGTTGCACCATACCACAGGTGAAGGAATGGTGCAGAGCAGGAATATTGACGGAGAAATATCGTGGAACATTAATATATCCGCAGAAATATCGTTTGGAAGAAATATCCACAACAAAAATATAGTTTGACAAGAATATCGACTGACAGGTAAGTAATATAGATAACAATAATATAGTTGTAATAAATATCGTTTACAAAAATATAGTTTACAAAAATATCGATTTATTAATAATGTTATGTATTTTAGTGTTTTTATTGAGAATTGTTTGCCATTTTACTATATGTTTTGGAATCGTATTAGTTATTAATGTATTTTATGTTTAAATTTGTGTTATTAGTTCCGTAGCGGGTTGTGGGTTTATAGGGGAGGAGGGTGGGAAGTAATTTAATTATATAAAATTAATTGATTAATTAATGTGTTAATTTATTAAAAATAGTTTAATAATTAGTTAATTATTTTCAATTAGTCAATAATAATTAATTATGTTAATTGTTTAATTAATTTTAGGTGTGTGTTGTGGAGTTTATACGTGTAAATGGTGTGAAGGGTGGTAAGTAATTAATTTTTTATTGATTAATTATTAAATACTTTTTAAATTAATTACCATTAATTAATTAGTAATTATTAATTGTAAATGTGTAATTAATTTTAGGTGTGTGTTGTGGTGTTTATAAGTGTATATGGTGTGAAAGCTGGTAAGTATTTAATTGATTAATTAATAAAAAATAATACATTAATTTTCAATAATTAATTAGTAAATATTAAATGTAATTGTGTAATTAAGTTTAGGTGTGTGTGGTGGATATTATAGTGTTAAATAATGTGTAATTAATTATTTTTTATTATCTTTGTTAATAATAATATATTTAAATGTATATATCAATTATGTTTATATTGGAAATTAAATTTAATACAAATTTTGATAGTTTTGTTTTTTATTGTTTTGGGTTCCAGCGCTTTCCCTACTATTGCACTCACTGGAGTGGGAATAGTAATTTTTACCCCTACGCTATCCAACGTTTCCCTACTGTTGCACTCTCTGGAGTGGGAATAGTAATTTTTACCCCTCCGCTATCCAACGCTTTCCCTACTGTTGCACTCTCTGGAGTGGGAATCTTAATTTTTACCCCTACGCTATCCAACGCTTTCCCTACTGTTGCACTCTCTGGAGTGGAAATAGTAATTTTTACCCCTACGCTATCCAATGCTTTCCCTACTGTTGCACTCTCTGGAGTGGGAATAGTAATTTTTAACCCTACGCTATCCAACGCTTTCCCTACTGTTGCACTCTCTGGAGTGGGAATAGTTATTTTTACCCCCGCGCTATCCAACGCTTTCCCTACTGTTGCATTCTCTGGAGTGGGAATAGGAATTTTTACCCCTACGCTATCCAGCGCTTTCCCTACTGTTGCACTCTCTGGAGTGGGAATAGTAGTTTTTACCCCTCCACTATCCAGCGCTTTCCCTACTGTTGCACTCACTGGAGTGGGAATAGTAATTTTTACCCCTACGCTATCCAACGCTTTCCCTACTGTTGCACTCACTGGGGTGGGAATAGTAATTTTTACACTTCCGCTATCCAACGCTTTCCCTACTGTTGCACTCACTGGAGTGGGAATAGTAATTTTTACCCCTACGCTATCCAGCGCTTTCCCTACTATTGCACTCACTGGAGTGGGAATAGTAATTTTTACCCCTTCGCTACCAAATGTTTTAACGACTAATGTTTTTATTTTGTTATTAAATGTATGTATTTTTTTTATACTTTAATGTGTTAATTAAATATGGAATATTTTATTTTATTCAAAATGTTTTATATATGTGTTTATTTTATTTTTATATAATTATTAAAGTTAATAAATTAAATAAAGATAATAATAAAATGTATTTAAGTAAATATATGTACACATTTGTTGTGTTTATATTGATTAAATTAAGTTTATTTGTTATAATTAGTTAAAATATAAATTTAATTTAATTTATTGTGTTAATATTTATATTATTTAATTATTTAATTTAAGTTATATTATTTTTTAAAGTCAACATTATTGTACTTACCTGTTTAAGTATAGGGAGTCGATATTTTTGTAATCGATATTTTTACATCTATATTTTTGTTAACGATATTTAAACATGGAACCGAGGGAATAGCAGCATACAGTGTTGGTGCCATTCACAGACATTGTAAGTGCAGTGAAGCCATTTTGAGTACATGGGCTAGGAGGTCGTCATTACAAACTCCACAGCTCCATGATGGCTTTACTGAAAACTGGGAAGTTTGGTACCAAACGTCTCAGCATAATAAACCCACATTGATGCTTGTGTTGGATTTATTATAAAATGGACTTAGAGGGTATCTTAGTGAGGCCTTCTGAAAAACAAGCATTGGAATAGCCAATAGGTCTCTCCTTTGGGGTCTTGTAAGTATTTGGCCAAGCAGCACATCGATAAACTAATAACAAGTAAAGACGCTCTTAAAGTGAAAGTGGCAGTGATCAGAAAGTGAAACAGCCCGTTCACAAACAGTTAAGGTGCACTTAAATGTAAAAGCAGCGCCCTTCACAAACAAAGGTGCACAAGGTGAAAGTGGCACATCACAAATAATAAAGGAGTCAGGCCATGCTGTATGGTAATTTTTAAACAAGCAAAGCTTGAGTCTAAGATGGATGGTAAAGCGTGGTGCTCATCTCTGCCACTTCTTACATTTCAATTGATGTTTGCCCAAATGCTGTGTGTTCCTAAAGTAGTGTCAACATTTGTGCACAAATGACGTGTGTGCAGGCCCGGACTGGCCCTTGCGGGCACCGGGCAATCCCCCGGTGCGCCGCAAGGGTGGGGGCCGGTTTTGGGCCCTGGGGCTGTTTTTGTTACAGGGCCGTTTTTGCAGAATAGCTGCAAAACCGGCCTGTAACAAACTCGGCCCAAAACCGGCCCCGGCAAAGAGCTCGGTTGCACCCCAGGGGGCTGCCCGAGCAGTTTGCCAGGGCCGGTTTTGGTTCTCAGTCCGGCCCTGCGTGTGTTTCTCAAAACAGAAAGCACCGTCATCTGGAAATATCAACATTCCAAACATGAGCCGCTGCAATCTAAAGACAAGCCTAAATAAATAAATAAAGAAGGAGGCACTGCAGTTGTACAGTTACACACACACACACACACACTTCACTTCAGGAACATAAATCTAAAACAGTAGATACTTTCACAAACCAGTGGCGGCTCCTCCGCTAAGGCAGAGGAGCGTCAACCAAACAAAAGAAAAGGTAAAATTATGATAATTATCGTTATTATCATTTAAGTTTTCCTATTGAAGTGAGTGTCTCTCGGGGTAAGCGGGGCTGGCCAGAGCAGGGAGAGGAGTGGTTTACACTTCCTAAGTGCGCACAACTGCTTGGCAGGCCATCTTAGGCTGGCCCAACAGTCCGGCGCACTTTGCATCTTCCCTACCAGGCTGCATTACACAGCCTGGTTATGAACATGCAAAGCCTACCATGGCAAACCACTGCGCTCAGACCAATAACAACACCACAGGACCACACCCACCACACCCACGCACCTCCCCACGGTTGCCGGAATTGAAGCCCCCCACAGCGAGGCACCAGCAGGGGTTCGGAGGCCAGGCTCACCTGTGGGTCCCGGGGAGCCGTGTCTGGAGACAGGAGGCACCGGCTGGAGGGAGAGCGTCTAAGAGAATGAGGGAGGGAGGGCCGAGAGCAGGAGGAGGAGTGAGGTAAGTGAGGTCTGCGAGGGAAGTGAGCCGAGCCCCACCCTGTCAGACTCATAGTAGCTCCGGGCTGACCCCAGCACAGAGTAATGAGGCTTTTCAGTTATATTTTCGACTTCAAGGCAGCACAAGTATTTAACATTTTGGACACACATGCTCGTCTGCTGTTGTGGCTGTTATTACTATCTAAGTTAAGGACGCAGACGCGCGGGGCCGCGTGATTAGGGAGGCCTTAATTTCCATTTAATACAAGCACAAAACAAGCGCAGGTGCGGGGTTGCAGAAAACGAGCGCATCACCCAGCATCATCGCGCGCTCTGCTGAGGCCTTATCTCGATTCTGCTGCAGTCCTTTTGAAGTCTCAATTCTGCAGTAATTATGCACCGAGTTCAAAGGAATAAAACACATTGTCTCACTTGCCACAGGACTGTAATTGCAGTGATCATAATCAGCTCGAATCGATTTGCAATAGTATTTGTTTTCTCAAGCAGGAACTCTCCCAAACTTTGTTCCCTGGACAAATTTCCGAAAAGCATTGTTTGCATATTTCTGCCCGCAGCTCGAGCAGCAGGCACAGAGTAACGAGGCTTTTCAGTTATATTTTTTACTTCAAAGCAGCATGTGTTTAACATTTTGAACACACATGCTCGTCTGCTGTTGTGACTGTTATTACGATTAAAGCCAAGGAGGCAGACGCGTGGGGCCGCATGACTTGCTTCTGTTACTAAAAGAAAATCAGAGGACACCATAAAAAAAAAAACATAGCAGCAAAAGTGAAAGTGACCGCACTGTGTTAATCTGTAACATGATCCAGGAATGCAGCTGGCACGCTGCGCGCCGCTGCTCACTCCCGACACCCAAACACCATGGGAGGGAACATTTGAAGAAGAGGTGGGACATGCACCCACCTTTGGCCAATTTCATTTTTTGAAAGCCACACGCAAAGGCCAATAGAATGTGACAACCAGATGCAAGAGCTTTTAGAAAGCTTTCTGAATGACTGGAGAGATCCCAAGAGGCCCTCTCCTAGAACAGCGCATTCGAGCTGCACTAGGCGAGACCTAATAACCAACTTCTTGTGTATGGGCTGACTGGTCCCGCGAGCCAACCACCACCAGACAAGTTTCTGACCTCATGAGGTGAGAGCCTTTGTGTGCTCAGAGGTCAGAAACAAAGGAGGTGCTTCACAACTCCCCCTGGCAGGAACAGCAACACTTGGCGGTGAACCTCAAAGTCTCTCACCTTGGGATGTGCGCTGATTTGGGCAGCTACAACTAGTGGAGATGCACTACCCCCTGTTCAGGCCCCACTTTTGGTGGCAGGACAGCCAGGCAAATTAGTAAGCAGAGTAGGAGTGTCCACCTCAGCCTCACCCCTAGGGTCACAGGGACCTGTGGTGAAAACCTCTCTCAGAAACTCTCCATCTTGAATTGGAGAATTAGGCCCAATAGGAACAGGGATGTGCCCCTCTCTCCATAGGGAGGGGGCACCCAAAGGGTGTTGTCACCCTAGGGGACAGTAGCCTTTGGCTACTCCCCCCCAATCCTCAGTAACTACCTTAAATTTAGTAATTAAGGGCTTCCCTGAACCTTGTTCCTCAGATCCGATGGACCAAAAGAAGAAGATCGGACCAGGCACTCAACTGCTGCAGAAACAACCAAGCAAAAACCTTGCCACCTGTAGCCAGTTCGACAACTACCTGCTATTTTTCCAGAAACCCAGCCAAGTCTCCAAGAAACCCTAGAGACCTCCAAGCCTTCAGACAATGCCCAAAAACCTCCCTTTGGGCTTGAGGCGCTATCCCCAGCATCTGCTGGTACAAAGACAACAGTAGTTGAGGACCAACACTTTTGATGACGCAACTCACTACTGCAAACAGAACCCCAAAACCACAGTGGTAGAGGACCGACACTTGTGTCGATGCAAGTTGTTCTGCCAGAAGAAAGCACCGCAGCTGGATGACCTATAAAACCTAGAGGAATCCTCTCCACCCAAAGACCCAAGCTGTTCACAGCTCTGTTCCCAAGAGCCTCTACCCTCTTCCATGTGGCCCTGTCAGCCTCCTCCTGCCCTGCCTGCTCTACTGCGGCCTCTCCAAGATGGCCCAACATCAGCAGAACTCCTCCGTCCCCTGAGCATTTCCATTCCCACGACCGCGACTGTTGGGCTGGTTGGTGTCTCCCTTCAACCTACAGTGACTCGCTGACAATGACCATACCACAGGGCTCGAAAAATCCACTCGACCGCTCGCATCTGCAAGCTAAATTTAATGAGAGCGATCTGTTTTTAGGTCCTACTAGCCCTTTCTGGCGAGTAGGAAGACAAACTAACTTTTGTCCTCGGTCTCTGAAAATGGAGAATATGTGACAAGATAACAAGATTTAAATGCATTTTTATTGCTCACAAAGTGAATGAGCAATAAAGATGCCTTTAAATCGTGTTATCTTGTAACATTTGCTCCGATTTCAGAGACGGAGGTCAAGTAGGTTGCAATTTGGTCGAGGAGATTTCTCAAGATACTAGACCTGCAGGACTAGTACAATTTTTGGGATTTTTAGAGCCCCGTACCAGTACTGGTGTTGGCTGCCCACTGACTCCCATTCATCCCCATTGTTCTCCGCTGAACGCAAGAGCAAAATATCATTGCCGGTATCAACTGTCAAGGTGTAGATACTGAACTCTGCACCCGGCCTTCCCCGTGCCTCTGGTGGTAAAGTGCCCAGCTTAAACTGACCCTTGTCCAGGGTCGGACTCGCCGCCAAAGACTGGCAACGTAATTTGTGAACTTACCCACTGTGAGAGCTCCAAAGATCCGACAGACCAAAAGTGGGGTGAACCAGGCCAAGACAAGGAAAGCGTGCCGGAAGAGCCCCGCGGTCTAATTGCTCCTGGTCGGCTCAACACGAATATCCTAACGTCATCAGCGGCCGACAAACAAAAGGGCGGTGATCCGGACACAGAGTGTGGCGTTGAGGAGAGAGATGGAGAAGATACCAGAGAGACAGAGGCTACGGAGAAGAGAGGAGAGCGCAGCAAAACGGGAGAGGAGCCCAGCGGCAGTCCTGAAAGAAAAACAAAGACCCCTGGAACGGTGCATATTGCGGACAAACCCAGTGGCCCAGGAAAAGGAGAGGACGTCCCGGGTCCCAACGCCATGGCCTTGATCCCTGGTTGTGGCTTAGGGCAAGTAGCTTTAAAGGGATCGTTTTGGTGGTGGTGGGGCGTCACAGGAAATTAGGGGATGCGTGGTTTTGTGTATGCACTCCCCCGACACAGGGCACATGCACACTACTCCCTGGTTTGTTTTATTTCTTCCTCGCACGGCGCCCTGGTGACGGTGGTGGCATTAAGCAGTAACAAAAGAGAACTCTGAGCTAATCCCGTTTTGTCTGTTTTTCTCCTTTTTTTGGACTGCCCGGGCTGAGGGATGACACATCGCTAGCAGCCTTTTCCGGTACCAAACTTCGGGAGCCAAAGAAGACGGTCAAGTGGGAGAAGAGGATCCCCCAGCTGTTCCTTATTTTTATTGATGGTGCATCAATACTCTGTCCATTCCAGTATTTTTTTGGTTATATGGGACTGACAAAACAAAGTTACCACAAACTATTGCCTCACAGAAAAATAAAGGTAAAAAAAAACCTATACCGAGCGGTCCTGCATTCCCTTCTGCCTCCAGGACTACTGCGGCGCTTACAAAGTGGTGTCCGAAGTGGGATTTATCCCCCATCCCTACGTGTCGAACTATTACACATCCCATGCCTATGGAGGATGTCATCGCCCAGTTGGCTGAAGGGTAGAGGCACCTGCAACTTGTCATGGAGCAACAAGTACAGACAGCCCAGGTGGATAGGGAAGCCCTGCATGGAGCCCTTAGAGAACAGGCTAACCTAATCACTAACAACCAACTAGTGCAGGGCACGGGCATCTTGCGTCTAACAGATGCCATAGTAAATACCAGGGTATACCTGAATGTTCCCGGAATGGTCCTCCAAAAATATCAGGATGGGGGGACCCCAACTATTTCTTTTAGAACTTTGAGAGGGTGGCAACCACAGCACCTTGGGCCCAAGAACGGTGGGGTCAATATATCGCCCCACTTCTATCAGGTGAATTGCAAGCGGCCTATCCGAATGCCAACCACGATGGAACAACTACTTATGAGGATGTGAAGAGGGCCATTCTAGAGAGTTTAGGATGTGACCAGGAGCATTACAGGATTAAATTCCACAAAGAAAAGTGGTCTGCGGGAGATAACCCCAGTGAGTTATATTATCGAATAAGGGACCTGGGCAATCGTTGGTTAACACCTCATGCCTCTACTGTGGAAGAAGTAGCAGAAAATATATATTTGGAACAATTTCTGGATGCCCTGCCTCCCAGTACATGGTCATGGGTAAAACAACACCCACACCTTACCTCTACAAACGCTGTAACGATTGCTTGTGCCTTCCATAGGGCTCCTGACTTTAAGGCTGGTATTGCATGCTCCCAGTATAATCCCACACCAGTACGACCCCAGATTGCACCTTCCCCGAGAAGTATGGTCTGACCGGAAAGCAAACCTCATATGTTTCCCCTCCCGGTCCCTAGGCAGTCCACCCCACCGTCTGGCCCCAGCGGTCCACAATGTTATAACTGTGCGGAGTGGGGGCATATAGCCAGGCAATGTCCCCACCGTACCCCAACGGTTGAACCTATGGAGGTGGGTTATACTCGTAGTAAGATCTACGTAACCGGGAAGGGCCCGCACAAGTATAAGAAGGAGGTTCTTCTTAACGGAAGAAAAAGACAAGCATTACTAGACACTGGGTGCCATGTCACAATAGTAAATGAATCATTGATTTCCCCTTCCCAGCTAAAGGACACCGAACAAGTAGGGGTAACTTGCGTACATGGGGATACTAAGGTATATCCCGTGGTGGAAATCCTATTAGAGGTAGACAATGACCACCACCTACGGAGGGTGGGAGTCATACCCTTGCCTGAAGCAGTCATCATAGGGACAGACCAACCTAAATTTCAGACGTATCTGGAGGGGGCAAAACAGAATGTTAAGTCCTGGTTACAAGATGCCCCCTTCAGTGAGACTGACTTAGAAACCCCGACATCAAGACCAGGAAAAGCAGACAGGATAAACGACGAGAGAAAAGAGGCTACACACAGTTCCAGATGTCATGTCCTGCCTTTCCTCTTTCCCTCACAGACCCTGATGGAACAAGACTGAGTAGCTTCCGTACCGCCCAAAGGGAGGACAAATCGCTCACGCACGCCTGGGAGCAGGTCAATGAATAAGCATGGGACAGGTAGGAACCTATTTTATGGTTAAAAAGGGGACTGTTGTATAGGGTGGTAAAAGGGGATCCACTATCAAAAACACAATTGATTGTACCAACTACATTTCGGGAGCATGTCTTACTGTTGGCCCAAAGAAGGGGAGGGCACTATGGTAAGGAGAATACCTTAAAGTATCTCCTGGAAATTTTTTACTGCCCAGTTGTGTATAGAGATGTAGCAAAACACTACGCTGCCTGTGTGCATTGTCAGAACACCAATCCTGGGGGCGTAATACAGGCCCCACTACAGCCATTACCAATCATTGACGTCCCCTTTAAGTGGGTGGGTATGGACCTGGTGGGTCCTTTACCTCCCTTGGCTAGAGGACACCGCTATATTCTAGTTATAGTAGACTATGCCAGTCGTTACCCCGAGGCTTTTCCCCTGTCGAGTATGACCACTCCCGATGCACCACAGGCCAGGATTTCACTGATTTCTAGGGATGGGTTTCCGTCCGAAATCCTAACTGACCAAGGGACTCCCTTCATGTCACGTCTGATGGCACAAGTGTGTGCGATACTGGGGATAGATAGGATTAGGACTTTAGTATACCACCCTCAAACAGATGGCCTTGTGGAACGCTCCAACAAAACAATCAAAAACATGCTCCGCAAGGTCATCTCAGAGACTATTAGGGATTGAGACCAGAAGTTACCCATGGTTCTTTTTGCTTTGAGGTCACATGAACAAAGGTCCACCGAGTATTCCCCTTTTGAGCTGCTGTTTGTGTGAAAGCCCAGAACCCTACTGAACATGGCGGCAGAGCAGTGAGAGGGGGAAGACGAGGAAGGAAAAACCCTGTTGCAATATGCCGCGGACCTTAAGTCTTCTTTGACACACTTATTATCGTACATGATAACATGAAAGAGGCCCAAGAGACGCAGAAAAGATATTATGACCGAAGTAGCCAACTCAGGGAATTCACACCAGGGGAAAAGGTACTCCTGTTGCTCCCTTCTACTGAAGATAAACTACTGATGAAGTGGCAAGGGCCATACGTGAAAGAAAAGAAGGTGACTCCCATATAGTGTGTTATTGCCCCACCGTGTTGGAAGCAAACAGATATACCATGTGAACTTATTAAAAGAATGAGAAGAACCACAGCCGTCTCGCTTGGCCGGAGCAACCGCCTACCTTACCTGTACTAACAAGCAGTTAGAGATACCCTTTCTGTCTACCCAGGGGGCAGCAGCCGAATCAGTACCTACTGGGGAGGTCCTATTACCCATACAGAAAACACAGTTAGAGACCCTGTTGATGTCCTTCCCAGGCCTTTTTTCCACCAATCCAGGGTTAACCACCATGGTGCATCATGCAATAGTGTCCCTAGAAAAAAGAATCATAAAGCAGAAGCCGTATCGCATTCCGGCAGCCTGTAGGGAAGCAGTAGAGAAGGAGGTGTCCGACATGCTCAAGGCTGATATAATTGAACCCTCCCAGAGTAACGGGTGGTAATCGTGCCAAAACCAGATGGCAGTCTGCGTTTGTCCATCGATTTCCGAAAGGTAAACGCAATAACCAAGTTCGATACACTCCCAATGCCCAGAATAGACGAAATGGTTGAACGGTTGGGAAAGGCAGGTTTATGTCAACCTCACAACCCCACAAAAGGATATTGGCAAATTCCCATATCCCCTCAATCCAAAGAAAAAACTGTGTTTGCGACTCCCTCCGGCCTGTACCAATTTAAGGTGCTTCCCTTTGGCTTACATGGGGTTCCAGCTACGTTTCAAAGTCTGATGGATAGCATTTTAAAGCCCTGCAGCGCATATGCTGCAGCCTATCTTGACAATATTGTTATTTTAAGTTCAACTTGGGAGGAACACCTATGCCATCTATAAACGTTTTTCAGGCGATCCAATCAGCAGGCCTTACCATCAACTCAAAGAAGTCCCTACTGGGTACTAATACAATCCAACGCCTGGGTAACACGATTCAGGAAGGTCACATAAAACCCCAGATAAGCAAGATAGAGGCTATCAAGGTTATCCCCAGACCTATGACAAAACGCGATATCCGTACTTTTTTGGGATTCATAGGGTATTACCGTAGGTTTAATAATATTAATAATAATAATAATACTGATATTTGTAGAGCGCGAACAGCTACCTCACAAGGAGGTGTCCCGGCGCTAAAAGAGCAATTTTTTTTGGCCTTGCGAAAGACGGAGAAAGTGCTTAGGTGTTTTGCATAAAGAGCCAAGTCTTTAGTTGCTTCTTAAAGCTGGATTCTGTCGTGGCAGATTGAATAGTGGAAGGCAGGGCGTTCCAAAGTTTCGCCGTGCCAGCAGAAAAAGACCTGCCGCCGAATCTAGCTTTCCTGGCTTGCGGAACGAGTAGCTGAAGCCGGGAATTAGATCGCAGGCACCTCTCCTGATGGTATCGGGGGAGTCTAAGTTTTAAGTAGTTAGGACAGGTTCCCTTTAATGCTCTAAACGCCAGAGTTAGAGCTTTGAATTTTATTCTGCTGGCCACTGGGAGCCAATGCAGTTCGCGCAAATGCGGAGAGACATGTTGTCTGAAGGGGATGTGTTTTAACAGTCTCGCAGCCGCATTCTGCACGATCTGCAGGCGTTGAACCAAGTATTTAGGTAGGCCAAGATAGAGGCCGTTCGCATAGTCCAATCTGGATGTAACTGTTGCATGGACTACCATTTTGCGACAGTCTTCTGGCAATAGAGATAGGAACTTGCGGAGGTCCCTGAGTTTGTATAGGCACCCAGTTGTGACCTGCTGTATGTGTGAAGAGAGGAGAGACTCTCGTCCCATCTTACTCCCAAATTCTTCGCATAAGTACTAGGTGAGGGAGGTGAGCCCATTTCAGGAGGCCACCACAGATCCGGGGGGGGGGGGATAGGTGTGTTTGCCGAAGAAGACGTCCTCAGTTTTGCCTGCGTTCATTTTTAATTTGTTGCCATTCATCCAACTGGCTACATCTCGAAGGCAGTCCCTCATTTTACTAAAAGCTGCCTCAGACACGTCAGAGAAAGGGAAAACTAGTTGCGCATCGTCTGCATACGTAATCGCTTTGACCCCCCATTTTGCAATCAGGGAGAAGAGTGGGGCTAAATAAACATTAAAAAGTAGAGGGCTGAGTGCCGACCCCTGAGGGACGCTGCACCAGAGGCGTTTACGCTTAGAGGAAAAGGCACCCAAAGCTACCTTCTGGGAGCGATCTGTAAGGTAGGAATGGAGCCAGCTCAGTGCCTTGTCCTCCACGCCCACGTCCTCCAAGCGTAGCAGCAATCTGCCGTGATCCACCGTGTCAAACGCGGCTGATAGATCCAGGAGCACCAGCATTGCTGATGCTCCTGAATCTAAGGACCACCTAATCGACTCAGCCACCTCAATAAGGGCGGTCTCAGTACTAAAGCCTGATCGAAAGCCTGACTGAGTTTCATGCAGAATCTCTTTTTTCTCAATAAATAAATCTGTTCAGCATCTGTTGTATCAGTTTTTCGAGCATTTTTCCTGGAGCTGCTAGTAGAGAGATTGGGCGGAGATTACCTTGGTCGTCCGGGGCGCCATTGGGCTTCTTTTTCAGCGGGAGGAGTGTGGCATGTTTCCAGCACTCAGGGAATATACCTGTTGCAATAGACGTATTCCAGATGTGTAAGAGTGGTAGAGCAATAGAGTCCGACATCATTTTCCAAAGCTTTGGCGGGCAGGGGTCATCAGGAGATCCTGATTTGCATTTTTGTATTTCCTTCAGGGCCTCAGGAAGGGAAATAGAATGGAATTGAGCTAAGGAAAGGGAGGTCAATGCATGATCAGCCGTGTCCGTCATAACTGTGGACGTGGGACTCGTGAAGGCATCATAGACTTTCAAGATTTTTTTATCAAAAAAGTCCGATATGTCCTCACAAAGTTTCTCCGACGGAGTAACTTCAGTCTCAATAGCCTTAGGTTTAAAAAAAGATTGAACAATCTTAAAAACTTCTTTACTTGATTGCTCCGCTTGCTGAATGGAAGTCACAATAAATATTTTTTTTGCTTTTCTTATAGAGTGGTGGAGACCACGAAGGGCTTCTTTGTAGCAAATTTTTGCAGAGTCACAATAGTCGCTCTAGCCTTTTGCAATTTCTTTTTTCAGCCATCAGCTCAGTAGAGAACCATGGGGCGGAGGGGGATTCTCTGCGTGACATGGAGACTTTTGCAGGAGCGATAGTATCCACCGTGTTTCCTATCCAGAGATTCAGCGCCACCGCATCAGTGTTCACGTCTGTGTTCAGAACTGGCGGATCAGCTGCGAGAATGGGGCATAGAGTGTGCTGATATATTATCCCATTTTCTACGAACATATGAGCGTCTCCCATTTGTCTGACAATGGGAAGGGAAAGTAAAAGAGAAGGGAATTAAAAAGTGATCCGTCCAGAGCAATGGTTGCAGGGGTTTGGTTGTCGTGTCCAAAATGTTGGAAAAAATTAAATCCTGGGTTCTCTTCCTTGGCCAGCCCCTGACTGACCTCTTGACAAAGACTCACTCTACACGCATAAAAACATGGAGCCCAGAACATGAGGCGAATTTTAGTGCCATAAAACAAGCCATCTGTACAGCCCTGTACTACGTTGTCCTGACTTTAACCAAACGTTTGTACTTCAAACCGATGCCTCGCGCCTCGGTCTGAGTGCCGTGCTATGCCAGCCTGATCCACAAAAGGACCTGAAACCTCGATTATATATCAGTAGGAAGCTATTTTCCTGTGAAACCCACTATTCAGCGATAGAAAAGGAATGCTTAGCCATAAAATGTACAATAGAGGCCCTGAAATACTATTTGCTGGGAAGGAGATTTATTGTCCTAACAGATCATGCTCCCCTCACATGGCTTGCGAACAACAAGGACACTAATCCTCACATCCTGCAATGGTTTCTCGCCTTACAGCCTTTTTCATTTCAGACCATACATGTTCCGGGCTCGAGGCAAGTCATTGCCGATTACCTGTCCCGGCACCCATCGTCTGAATGGCCCCAATGTTCATTCCTAAGGGGGAAGATGTGGGAGAGATTCGAAGATCCGACAGACCGGAAGTGGGGTGAACCGGGCCAAGACGAGGAAAGCGTGCCGGAAGTGCCCCACGGTCTAGTTGCTCCTGGTCGCCTCAACACGAACATCCTGACGTCGTCAGCGGCTGACAAACAAAATGGGAGGAGATCCGGACACAGAGTGTGGCGTTGAGGAGAGTAACGGAGAAGATACCAGAGAGACGGAGGCTATGGAGAAGAGCGCAGCAAAACAGGAGAGGAGCCCAGCGGCAGTCCTAAAAGAAGAAAAAAGACCCCTGGAGCGGTGTATATTGCGGACAAACCCGGCGGCCCAGGAAAAGGAGAGGACGCCCCGGGTCCCAACGCCACGGCCCTGATCCTGGGTCATGGCTCAAGGCAAGTAGCTTAAAAGGGACCGTTTTGGTGGTGGTGGGGTGGCACGGGAAATTAGGGCATGTTCGATTTTGTGTGTGCGCTTCCCCGGCACGCTACTCCATGGTTTGTTTTATTTCCTCCTCGCACGACGCCCCGGTGATGGTGGTGGCTTTAAGCAGTGACAAAAGAGAACTCTGAGCTAATCCCTAGTTTTGTCTGTTTTTCTCCTTTTTTTGGAATGCCTGGGCCGAGGGACGACATTACGCTAGCAGCCTTTTCCAGTACCAAACCTCGGGAGCCAAAGAAGACGGTCAAGTGGGAGAAGAGGATCCCCCAGCTGTTCCTTATTTTTATTGATGGTGCATCAATACTCTGTCCATTCCTGTTTTTATTTGGTTATACAGGACTGACAAAACAAAGTTCCTGCAAACTATTGCCTCACAGCAAAATAAAGGTTCAGAAAAACCTATACCGAGCGTGTCCTACATTCCCTTCTGCCCCTAGGGCTACTGCGGTACTTACACCCGCTTTTGCATAACACTGTTTTCCTTCCTTAGGATTGCATTGCATTCTATTGATTAGCTGCAACTGTCTATTTTTTACCAGTACTGAATGCTACTGTGTTGAATCAACAACATCAAAGTACCTCCAAGACCATGAAGTATTCCTACTGCCTTGTTAAAAGTGTTACCTGCCTGTAACTGAATTTGACTCGGTTCCTAAAATAAATGTAATTAAAGTAATATTTTTCCAAAACATTGGTCTGGAGTTACAGTCCTGAGGTCTATACAGTTGGCCGGGGGAAGGCTAATAGGCTGGCCACAACAGGTTTACTTCTCTTTGGTTCTTTCTTGTGCTAATTCCTCCTATCATAGTTCCTAAAAGACAGGGTAACACCCATAGTTCGTCAGAGAAAGTACTTCTTTTTTAATGACCACCCTCATTTTTTGCTGACTATTATTGGTGGTTTTTGAACTCTGCACAACGGGGCACCACTGTAGAGGCACTGGAGCATGTGTTCTGACCTATAAAACATGGTCAAATTGGCTAAGTCCTGTTGGACTTGGCCCTTTTTGCAGGATCATCCCTGAACTATTTGCCTTCCTCCTATATTTCTTCTGACCTGTTGTTGGCTGTTTTATGACTCTGGGCACTTTACCACTGCTGATCAGTGCTAACGTGCCTATGCTCTCCCTATGGCAAATTGATGTATGGATTAGTGACTTCATGATTGACAGATTTGGTTTACTTGTCAGACCCTAGTACAGTGTACTGAGTGTGCCCAGGGCTTGTAACTCCAAATACTGTTGGTGGGCTTGCAGCACTGATTATGTCACCCACAGAAGCAGCCTGTAAAAGTGTGTCTCAGGTCTGCCATTGCAGAGCCTGTGTAGTCTGGTACTGCAATGTTGACTGGGCAAGTGCACCCACAGGCCAGTCCCTAAACCTTCCCTTTTCTTCATGTCAGACACCCCTACGGTAGGCCCAAGGGCAGGGTGCGGTATAAGTATAAGGTAGGACAAGCCCTGATATGTGTGGCATGTGCTAATAGTGAATTACAGCATTTTTTGTTTTTCACTATTGTAAGGCTACCTATTCCCCATAGACCAGAATGGGCAGTTTGATTATTACATCTTATAATCCTAACTGACTCAGGGAACTAGGTAGGAATTCGAGTTTAGTATGCCTGAACTCAGAATGATAAAATACATATTTTAGTGAAGTTGGTTTTAACATTCTGTGTTTGAAAATACCACTTTTAGAAAACAGGTATTTTCTTGTCTAACTATCCAAGCCTGCCCCTGCTAGGTTGTGTATTCCTTGACTGGAGTTTCAGTGACAGGGGCTGGGGTATTCCAGGAGACAGGGCAGTGCTGAATAGAGAGATCTGCATCTAGATGGGAGGGAGGAGTTGCACCTGGGACCTGAATAGGGCTGTGCCTTCCCTCCACAATGCTGGCTCCACCTCCTGTGGTGCGTCTGATGTCTCTGCCCTGCACTGTGACAGGAAAGAAGGAGTCATGTAAACAGAGGGCTCCAGGATTGACCAGAACTGGTTCTGGACTAGGTAAAGGCCTCTATGTCTTCGGAGAACAAAGAGAAACTATGTATAAAAGAGGAGACCCAGACCCCAGAGAATTAGATCACTTTTGGGCAACAAGAAGAAACGTTTGCTGAGGAGCGGAACCAGAGAGACTGAGGAGAGACTATCCCTAAGCTGAAGTGCTGCTTGGGGGATTGGCCTGCAGTGGTTGCCTGACTGCCAAAGAAAGGAGAGAGGAACTTTGTGTGTACTTTCATCAACTTGTAACTGCTGAAGTCTAAGGGACAACAGACTTCACCCACCAGCTCCCCAAGAGTTCTTTGGAAGTGCCTGCAGTTGTGCTGGACATTTTGAGGAACTGCGCATCGCAAGGAGCTGGAAGTGCAACTCACGAGCAAGAAGCGTGACGACGAAGTGCCGCTGTCGCTTCACAACACGAAAGCACCTTGCATTGCCTTGCCAACAGGATCGATGTCGCAGCAGACGCCGCTGCATCACCGGGAAGTGTGTCACAGGGCCTGTCGCGGCCCGCATCGCATCGTATCGCACCAAGAAGTAGACAACATCTTTATTTCTTTGCACCAAATCTTCATCGCATCACGGCATTGCTCGCCGCATTGCCACGGAAGCGCTATAAGAAACCAATGCATCACTTCCCCACACAGAGAAGAACAGATGCATCGCCGACCCCTACGCAGCAGTAGGGAACTGACACATCAACGTTCTTGCGTGTAAGGAACCAACTCATCACCTTCCTTGCAACACTTTTGCTGTATTGCGTTACGCATTTTCAGGTACATTGACTCAAAGTGTTGCATTTTACATCCAAGAGAAAACTAAGCTAATTCTACCATTTTAAGTACAGTATTGTAGATTTTTGTTGTTTGTGGTCTTGTGTTAAATTTATATAAAATATACTTATTTTTAACGTACGACTTGTGTGGTGTCCATCTGTAGTGTTGTCACTGGGTTACTGTATGTGTTCACAAATGCTTTACACACTGCCTCTGAGATGAGCCTGTCTGCTCGTGCCAAGCTACCAAGGGGGTGAGCAGGGGTTATTTTAGGAGTGTACCCCCTTACCCTGACTAGACCTGTCCCAACTAGAGACCCCCAAATCGAACAAGTCCTAATTGGCATATTTAACTTCCCAGGAAGGCCTTAGTATATGGTGAACAAAGCACACAAATGTCATGGAAAAGTTGAAAGTCATCTGTGGACTTCAACAGATATCGCGTTATTCACTAGGCTGACAAAGGAAACACAGCTTCGGGCCTTCCTGGGTAGCCTGATTTTTGTGACTTTTAAACATGTGGTTGAACCTATCAAAATAACGCTTTTTGACAGGAAAGAACCCTAGGTTTACATATTTAATAGTTCATCCTAAAGTAGTCTTTCTATTCCACGAGGGAGGCTACCTAATATTTAAAAGTGATAAATGTAAGAATTTAACGTTGGCATGTACCTACAGTGACTAGCACCAAAACACGTTTTTCACTGTGACAGGCAATGCAATAGCTGTGCTATGAAGAAAAACTAAAGTTCTGAATAAAATCATAAGCCTGCTAGCTTTGTATTGGGATAAGTTATAGAGGCGACCAAACCACTTTCTTTAATATTTGCTATAAATCCAATTTATTGATTTTCAACAAATAAGTGACTTTTAAAAACATTGCCCTCTACCTGCCTGAGCCAGGCTCCAATGCTTCCCCTAAATGAGGGGTGAAAATTGCTCCCAGAGCAGGAACAATGTCTTAGGCATTATAACAGGAAGATCTGGTTGTGATGTATGTGACAGGTTCCAGTTTTGCTGGGGATAGTCCAAGAACCCCAGTAGCTTGAAAGAAACCACAGTAAGGCCTTCACATTCATAGTTAATTGTAAAGAAAGACATGGAGAAGAGAAGCCTTTTGCTCTGAAGGCACTAGTAAGGCACCAGTCCAGTGTGACTGGGAGCTGGTCCCAAACACACTCTGGTGTAACTGCAGAGAAGGGGACAGCTCATTTCGATAAACACATCGCTTTAGCATACAAGCTCCTTTTAGAAAGATCCTGCCATGTTGATTTCCTTCAGAATAATGCAGTGTGGGTTACTTTGCAGTACGGTAAGCAGGATGTGCTGAAAAAGCAGGAAGATTTATCCTTAGGAACTTCTTTGTCATTGGTTAGAGAGTGTCCTGAGTCACCCCACCCACTTGCTAGTGAAAACTATAAAGCTGGCACCTCACTCACGGCTCATCAGAACACTTTCTGGACATGGCCACAGGACTGGACCTTCTGTTTGAGGCCTTTAAGGAGACCTGAAGGGCTGTATTTGCTCCCCCTCCCTTGAACTCAAAACTAAGACATTGACTCTAAATGCCAGTTGGCTGAACTGCTGTGGGGTGACTGGGACACAACAAGCTGCAAGAGGCATTTATTCCTGAGGTGCCCAGCTGATCAGTAGCAACCGGACCCTGTGGGGCCTTTGTTGGAGTGTTTCCTGGCCCCTAAGTACTGCCCCTGAGGTCCTGGGAGCCTGAACAGTTGGGTCCTCCAAAGTTTTGGACTTCCAAGACCTCCGGAGCTTCAGTAGGACCTTGCTGCTACAGTGGCTAATTTTTGAGAGGCCTTCATTGGATACAGAAACAAGCTTGCTTGGGTGGAGTATTCTCAGCTCTATTAAAACAAAACAAAGTTTGAACGCATTGAGTCTTAACTCACTAAAGAGACATACATTCAAAGGAAAGAGGTCAGCTTGTAAATGTCTTCTGAACAAAACGAGAGAATGTATAGTCTTGATATCTGCTGGCAGAGAGCTGCAGATAAAAGTAGCCACTGCAGACAGACTGGGGCTGGCATGGGCCATTATGAATCTGTGTAGGCCTTTGTAGCTTAGGCATACAATTTTATGTTTCACACTTGACATTAGTGCGAGAATTCCAAGCTTTTCGTTGTGGTCTGCGCCTGTGTGGGAGAGGACGCTGTCAGCAGAGGGACTGCAAGTCCCAGGGAGCCTGTCTACCGCCTGCACCTGTGCCTGCTTTATCCCGCCTAAAAACTTCTTGCCGCTCCCGCTGCGCCTGTGTGTGAGAGGACGCTGTCAGCAGAGGGACTGCAAGTCCCAGGAAGCCTGTCTACTGTCTGCACCTGTGCCTGCTTTATCCCGCTGAGGACGCCTTAAAACATCTTGCCCCTCCCACTTCGCAGGAGCCGCTGTGCCTGTGTGGGAGAGGAATCTGTCAGCAGAGGGACTGCAAGTCCCAGGGAGCCTGTTTACCGACCGCACCTGTGCCTGCTTTATCCTGCCTTAAAACTTCTTGCCGCTCCCTGCGCCTGTGTGGGAGAGGACGCTGTCAGTAGAAGGACTGCAAGTCCCAGGAAGCGAGTCTACCGCCCGCACCTGTGCCTACTTTATTCCGCTGAGGACGCCTATTTAGTACATTGCCACAACCGCTTCGCAGAACGCACACGGGCGCATGCCGGGCGAGGCCCAGGCCAATGGCGGGCCCGTCTGAGCCCGGACGAGGCCGGGCCCCATCTCTAAATCTCCTCATCGTGCACGGTCAGTCCTGATAACACTTATATAACCCTGTAAGACTATTTTTGCTACTTGTTGATTGCTTGGGCCAGGAAGCCAGGAATCCACAGTCATACCAAGATGAACAGACGCAAAGGGAAGAGGCCAGGCGTCCCTCGTGGCGGTTGTTAGATTTGGGGGTCTCTAGTTGGCACAGGTAGGTACTTGTGACAAATAAGGAACCTCTCCTCTAGTCCTAATCCTAAAGGGATTACATTCCTAAAATAACCCCTGCTTACCCCCTTGGCAGCTTGGCACGAGCAGAAGGGCTTTACTTCAGAGGCGTTGTAAGTTAAGCAGTTGTGACCACATACAGTAACCCAGTGACAACACTACAAATGGACACCACACAAGTCTTATATCAAAAATAAGTATACTTTATATAGAGTTACCACAAGACCATAAATGACAAAAATCCACACTATGATTACTTTAAGATGGTAGATTTAAGCTTAGTTCAGTTCAGTTCTTAGATGCAACACTTTGCGTCAATGTACCTTAGGTTGCGTTGCGCTTCCACGACAAGCAATGTCGCAGAGAGGGAAATGCGGCAAAGTTCAGGTGCAAAGAAATAAAGACGTGAAGATCTTCCAGATGCGGCCCGCTTCTCGGGGATGCGAGAAGTTCTCGGTCCGATGCGTGGACTACAGTGAACTCCAAGATGCGACGGCAGCAGCTCCAGCGGTGACACTCTTCTCCCACGATGCGTGAAGCCTCCGCTCGATGCGACAACTACAGCGGCGACATTCAAGATGCGACGGCAGCAGCTCCGACGGCGGCGCGCATCTCGGGGATGCGAGGTGCTCTTGGTCGATGCGGTGCAATGCGACAGTCCCAGCGGCGACACCCTCCTTTGGAGTTGCGACGTCAGGAACAGTGACGGGGACACACGCCGACCTCGTTGCGAGATTCTTCTCCTGATGCGACGGCAGCAGCTCCGACAGCGGCGCAAATCTCGGGGATGCGAGGTGCTCTTGGTCGATGCGGTGCAGGGCGACAACTACAGCGGCGACACCCTCCTTCGGAGTTGCGACGGCAGCAGCAGTGACGGCGACACGCTTCCTCTTCGTTGCGGCACGCTTCTCTCCAATGCGGTGCAGTGCGACAGTTCCAGCGGTGACACCCTTCTTCGGAGTTGCGACGGCAGGCACAGCGACGGCGACACGCTTCTTCTCGTTGAGTCACGCTTCCAGCTCCTGGCGACACGCAGTTCCTCAGAAGGCCCAAAACAGCAGCAGGCACATCAAAAATAACTCTGGGGAGCTGGGGGTTGAAGTCTGTTGTCCCTGCGACTTCAGCAGGAGGCAAGCACTATTCCAAGCCCTTGGAGATCCTTCACAAGTTGAAAGCAAAGTACACAAAGTTCCTTTCTCCTTCCGGTGGCAGTAAGGTAACAACTGCAGGCCAATCCCCCAAGCAGTACTTCAGCTTGGGAATAGTTTCTCCTCAGTATCTTCAGGTTCTTCTCCTCAGTTAAGGTTTTTTCTTGTAGTCTAAAAGTGATTCAATTTCATGGGATCAGGTTCCCAATATTTATACCCCCAAATCCTTTGTTCTCTGAGGGGAGAGGGGCCTTTGCCCAGTCCAAACCAGTTCTGAAGCACTCTGTTTACCAGACTTCTCCTTTCCTTTTACAGTGCAGGGCAAGCACATCAGACCCCCCACAGGAGGTGGAGCCAGCATTGTGGAAGGCAAGTACAGTCCTGGAGCACTCTGTTGTCAGGTCTCCTTCTCTTCTTCCAGTGTGCAGGGCAGAGACATCAACCGCTCCCCAGGGGGTGGAGCCAGCATTGTGGAAGGCAGGCACAGCCCTATTCAAGGTTCAGGTGCAACTCATCCCTCCCATCTAGATGGATGCAGATCGATTTATTCACCACTTGGTGACTCAGTCTGTCTCTTGGAATCCCCCAGCCCTGTCACTCACAAAACCAGACAAAGGAATACACAACCTAGCAGAGGCAGGTTTGAATGGTTAGACAAGCAAATGCCTACTTTCTAAAAGTGGTATTTGCAAACACAGATTATTAACTAAATTTACTAAAAGATGTATTTTATTATTCTGCGTTCAGGCATACTAAACTCAAATTTCTACCATGTTCTCTGAGTCTGTTAGGATTATAAAATGTAATAACTCTAACAGCCCGTTCTGGCCTATGGAGAACAGGTAGCGCCTTGCAATAGTGTAAACCGAAAATGGCTGTAATTCACTATTAGGACATGCCACACACACCAGGGCTTTCCCTACCTTATACTTACAATGCACCCTGCCCTTGGGCCTACCAAAGGGATGACTGGTATGAAGACAAGGGAAGGTTGAGGGACTGGCAAGTGGGTGCACTTGCCCAGTCAGCATGACAGTACCAAACTGCACACAGACTCTGCAATGGCAGACCTTAGACACATTTTACAAGGCTGCTTCTGTGGGTGGCACAACCAGTGCTGCAGGCCCACCAGCAGCATTTGGATTTACACGCCCTGGGCACACTCAGTGCACTAGACTAGGGTCTGACAAGTAAACCAAATAGCCAAACATGGAACCACTGATTAGTAAATCAATTTACAATAGAGAGCACTTGCACTGTGGAACTGGATAGCAGTGGCACAGTGCCCAAAGCAACTAACACAATCAAAAACACAAGCGGCAACAGCAAAAATGGGAGACCCACGGCAATGGTGCCAGGTCTAACAGTGGTAGTGTGGCGGGGACGCTCGATCAGTTCATACTAAGGGCCACCTCTGTCTTGGACAAGGAGATCTAGATGAAGTGTGGCTCACTGGTTAGAGGATGCAGACCCTGAAGCAGAGGTCAGACCCGGGACCAGGGTTCAATTCCCGACGCGGCAGGGTCTTGAGCCCAAATATCCACGGACTCGATAATTCTCGTTTCGGTGCCTACTTGAATCACGGGTTCACGCTCTGCAGCTCTGAGCATTAGCCTGCTTAATCTCCACTACGGCCCCCCGCGGCGGGATGCCTGGCTTCCACCTTGGGGATGCCCATTACGGGTATCGCACAGGGAAAAAGCCAGGACGGGTTCCCAAGGCAAGCGCCGAAATGCCTGCGGGTAATCGAGCGCTATATAAGAACGCATAATAATAATAATAATAATAATGACTGAGCGTCGGTTATCTCTGGACCAGCTTTTAAATAAAAGATTGTCTCTAGGCACAATAATTACTGCTTGTTTACCAGTTCATCTAGCTGCGAATTCTATCATACCCTCGAGTTATATTGAGGAGAGCGCTGATGTGCCTAATTCCCCTGGGCTAACAGAGGACTCTGTAAACTCGCCACCTGCCCTAACTAATATTGCTGCCTACAAGTCCACACGAGCACCTGCTAGGTCCTTGATTAAAAACAACAGCGTTACTCAACCGACATCCGATCTAGCAGTGAAATGGAAGTGGGGAGGAGGCCCACAAAACTTGAAGTCGTGCTGTAGCTGACGAGGGCAGTATATCCGATAATGCAGTCTTGGTTCGTTTGGATTCTAATTCTGCCTCCAAGGGTGGTTCTAACTTGAATTGAGACTACAAATTGTGGAGGAGACTCAAGAGTACATTAACAACCCTGTTAACTCCCATTACACGCAGATTGGCTAGGATAGAACGATTGGATAATTATGAATTCCTGGTCAAGGCTGGATTCTCTGCCCTTGAGGGTCTCCTTGCTCAACCTAAGCAAACTGCCACGAATATAAACAATAACCAGGGGAATATGGTGGCTTCCTCGGACATACTGAAAAATCAGTCCTCAAGTTATACAACTATGAAACCGGTTGCCGCGTAGATAGCAACTAATTTACCTCCAGTAACATCTACTAAGCCAGCTGCAGTCCCCAGGTTTGATGACGAATCAGGGAATCAATCCAGTGAATTTGCTCAATTTATAGTTAGCACTTCAGGTGATGGCAGTGATATAACAGCTCTAACAAGTGATAATAACTGTAAAGTCCGCTCCCTGGACCCACAAGCCTGTATACCCAACGGGACAGATGGACTGAGAAGTTCGGGATATAATATTGCACAATCCAACCCCCTTGTTCTTAATTTGCCCCCGGCTGCAACTCCTTTAGTAGTTGTCTTGAAAAATGTTCAATCCCTTCAGGAAACTCAGTCTGAAACCACAGACCAACTATTGTATAAAGTTTTGCATTGGTTTAATATTCGACTTAGGGAGGTTGGGTTGTGGGAGGAGGGCATTGATAGGTTTATGACTATGGCCAGACGGATATCGTGGATTAGTCCTTCTAGGAAGGAAGGGCTAGGTGATTGTGTTGTTGTCAACTTTAATAACATGCATATAACAAAATTCTTGCTGGACAAACTTTGTGGGATGAAGGGTAGATTTATGGATAGGGTGTCCATTGTACTATTAGGGTACTTTTACAACCTAGGGCCCACTTATACTAATGGCTTGAATCGCCTGGAGATGGACAGGCGACCATGGGCACCTTATGGAACAGCCAATAGATCGCAAGAGGTCCCCTTGTCCAATAGATTTGCCCCGTTATCCAACTTGGATTCATATGGTTGACCACTACCACCTACCCCAAACCTGGTATTAAGTCCTGCTTGCTTCCCTATTGTTGATCTAGATCTAGTGAGCAGAACCCATTGTTTGAAAGCTAAGAATCAGCCCATGTGCTTGTCACCAGTACAGGTTGACCCTGGGAGCTCGAATCACCCTGTATTTTCTGTGATATCTTGGAACATCGCAGGTTTGCTTCATAAGACCATGTCCTCTGATTGGTCGAGCTTTGTGGAGGGGTACGATTTCATTGTCTTACAGGAGACTTGGGGCTAGATGTAGGTAATTGTAAATTACCGATTCGAAAATACCGAATTTTACCGATTCAGTATTTTTGAATCGGTAATTACTATGTAGATAAAAATTCGGTAAAAAATACTGAATCGGTAAGATTCGGTATTTACCGAATTGGTATTTACTGATTCGGTAATTGTCATTCATTCCTATGGAGGCCCATAGGGATGAATGTTAATTACCAAATTGGTAAATACCGATTCGGTAAAATAGGGAAATAGTCAAGGGTGGCAGGGTGTCACTTTGACATGCTGTTGCACCCCTGAATATTGCTGGTGTGCACATGTGGCATACATACATGCCCTAAGGGCATGTATGTCTATCACATGGCACAGGAGTAAATGCACAGCTTTGCATTTACTGAGGAATTCCTTATTTACCACCAACCAATAGTTGGTGGTAAATAACGAATTCTTAAAGCACAAACGCACTCTTTCAAGTGCTTCCTACATCTCATTTACTGATTCGGTAAATACCGAATCGGTAAATGATGATTCGGTAAATAACGAATCGGTAAATACCGATTTGTTATTTACCGAATCTGTAAATATACCACCTACATCAGAAAAGGCTATTACCGGTCGGTAACGGCTGAATTCGGCTGTTACCACCCGGTAATGGCCTCCCTATATCTGGCCCTAAGTCTTTAGATATGATCTGCCGCCCAGGCTATTTGGTCTATAGTAAGGCGGCAATCGCTAATAGAAAAGGAAGACCTAGTAGGGGACTGACCATACGGGTCAACAGGCAATGCTTCAAATTAAGGAACTCCCAATAGACAGTCCCGATATCCTTCCTATCAAGATCTGTTCAAAGGGTGAGCCGGACCTTATATTAATTAATGTTTATGCGAGAGGGTTACCGGGCGGGAAAGCCTCCCCAACTATTGCCCACCTAGACACATTCATGGACGGTTTGGATGGCTCAAGTGTTCTAGTTATTGTAGGTGACTTTAACTGTACATTCGAGCCATTAGGCATAGATGACAGTAGCCTTAGTATGGAGGAGGACCAGAATTGGGGGGTACCTCTCCTTTCATTGACACCAATCAACAAATGGACTGAGGTGGCGCTCCAATTAAAAAAGCCTATCCCTAGGGCGTGGGATTAGAGCTACTAATGGGAGACCCCCTTCTGATGCGGAAGGTTGTGTCACATTTTCCAATGGGATCAGAAGTAGTAGGATTGATTACATCTTTATAAGCTTAGAACTCTGGGCTAGACTGGCGGATAAGGTGGTCTAACACAGACCGGAGAGTGATCATGACTAGGGATGGGCGTAGTTCGCGAAGTAGCGCTACGCGTAGCTACGCAAAGTGCACTTCGCACTACGCAAGCTACACGTAGCACTATGCGAACTGCGTAGTAGCATGTTCGCACTGTGCAAGATGTCGTTTTCAATGATTGCACAGTGCGGACAAGCATCCGGCACTGTGCAATCATTGGAAATGGTATCTTGCACAGTGAAAGATGTACTTTTCTGCCACTCGGATAGATTTTTACTCGAGCTGCAGCTTTCTCAACGCAGACTGGTAGTTTCTCATCGCGAGCATGCGCGACCACTCGCAATGAGAAACCTGGCCTCCCCGCGTTGAGAATCTCGCCGGGAGGTTTATTTTCCATGCTCGCGATCGCGAACAGGGAAAAAGTCTCGCGAGGATGTCATTTTGCTTGCTCGCGGTCGCCAACTTGACGTTGAGGACCGCAAGCAAGCAAAAAATGACCGCTGCACTACGCTACGCATGTTTGCACTGTGCTACGTGCAGTTCGCGTAGTGCGAAGTTGCGCAAACTACGTGAGCATAGCGTAGTGCTTTGCCCAACGTCAATCATGACCCATTACTACTTTCCCTAACTAGGATTGGATCAGATCCCCCAGTGGTTGACATTGTTTCCACGATAGGATAAAGGGTTACAAATGCAGATTAGGCCATCCACTGAAGAGACCCTTGCACTAATGGGTTCTATAGATATCAATGGAAACTGTCCCGTAGACCTTATGAAGGTCCATGAGGATGATTTTGCTAAATTTTGCAAAATTGAAGACACTGTTTACTAAAATCAGGAAGCCGCATAAGACTCCTTTAAAAAAATCATCAAAGTGGTATAATGAGGCTTGTGGTGCTGCATTCTGACGCCTCTCAAATGCAATAAAGATGGGAGTTCATCAACAGGTTAAAGTAGCAAGGGCAAACTATAAGGAAGCACAACTGAAGGCGAAGAAAGACTATGATGAGGACAGATGGGTTAGTCAGACTAATGCCTCTAATGGTAAGAATTGGATCAAATTTTGGGAATTGGTTAAATGGGGCAGTCATACGACTGGAACCATACCAGTGAACAACGTTCCCCCCGAGCTCTGGGTCCAGTATTTCCAAGGCCAATTTGCTTCCCACTTAGCATTGGCACTAAGTACCCTGAGGTCAATGCCGAGGCAGTCTTACTAATCAATAAAGGAGAGATAGATAGAGTTCTGGACAGGGTCCCTGCAGGAAGGGCTCCTGGTCCAGATTGTATTCCGGACGACCTTTACAAACAAGATAGGAAGATTTGGATTGAATATATTTGTATCATCGTAAATGCTATTGCTAGAGGTGCGCCAATACCTGACACTTGGCGAGAGGCCGAAATTATTCCCATATACAAAAAGGGAGATCTTGCCAGTCCCAGCAATTATAGGCCGATCAGCCTAATTGATACCTTACAAAAAATTGCTGCGAGACTAGTTTTAAGTAGAGTTAATGATTGGATTATAATTCAGAATGTTTTATCTACCTATCAAGCGGGTTTTCGACCCCACGTCAGTACCATTGATCAAGTCTTTCGCTTTACGATGATTTATTGGTCTACAGTGATTTTAACAGGGGGAACTCTGTATGCAGCATTTTGATGACTTAAAATCACCATTTGACTTAGTACCTGCTATAAGCTGTGGGATTCATTAAAGGAGGCCGGGATGCCCCTAGAAATCCTTAGTTTTATTATTAAATTACATGAAGCTAATTATGCCCAAGTAAGGTGGGGGCAGCAGGGTGAATTCTCTGATCGTTTCCCAGTCAATTAAGATGAGCGGCAAGGGTGTGTCCTCGCTCCTACCCTGTTCTCTCTATTCATAAATAAGGTTATCGCATACTATTCCAATTTTCCAACTGATGCTCCATCTCTTGCCGGATCAAGGGTGCCATTATTAATGTTGCACGTTTGCAGACGATACGTTAATCTTGTCTAAAACTCAGGCTGGTCTGCAACGTGCCCTTGATCAATTTATAGTTTTCTGCAATGACCATGAACTTGTAGTGAATGTTGACAAAACCAAGTTCATGGTACTGCATAAACATAACTGTATTAAAGGCATAGTAGCAATGGATAATGTACCACTAGAACAAACCGATACCTTTACCTATCTAGGGGTAACAATGGGTAGGAAGATGAATTGGGCCCCTCAACTTGATGTATTAGTTATTAGGCACAACCAGCTTGCTGGAGCCCTACTAAAAGAACATCGACTGTCATATACTAAGCCTATAGGGCCAGCTGTAGCCATTTATAATGGGAAAATCAGAGCCTCTATTATCTATGGCGCTGAACTTTGGGGGTTAGTAAATCTTTTACCCATTGTTCAAGCGCAAAACAAGTTTTTACGAACCCTGACTGCCCTCCCCCAATCAACACCTATTAAGCCTCTGCTTTTATACCTAGGTTGTACCTCCTTTGATGAGGCAGCAGGTTTTAGACCCTTAGCCTATTGGCGGAGACTTTGGACCACCCCAGAACTGGCACCTTACGCTAATGCATTGATGCATGTCAGGAATGCTGACTTATCTTCTAAAATTAAATGGTTACAGAAGATAAAGTATAATTTGCACAAAATGGGCCTTAGCCACTTCTGGGATGACCCAGTTGGGAACTCATTTCCAAGTAAAAATGATTATAAAGAGTATTACTGGGACATGATAACTAAGAAGACCCTGTCAAATGTGAGCAGTACCTCGCTTACAGGTATTTTCTTTGACCATAAGTTAGTAACGAAACTAGAACCATACTGGAATTTAATTACGAAAGGTGGTGATAGGAAATTATGTCACCAATTCCGTGTGGGTACTCTTCCACTAAGACCTTTCGTTGCAAAATGGAATAAGGCCATGGACATTAATTGCCAGTTCTGCCATACTTGGGAAGAGTCAATAACTCATGTATTCTTTGTATGCCTGGCCTACAAAGGCCCTCGCTGCAAGTGGCTCAAGCCATTGTGCGCCAATCTTGGCTCTAGATCAGAGGTCTTCAAACTTTAGTCGGCCGAGCCCCCCCATCTAAACCTTTTTACGCGTCAAGCCCCCCCCACCGCCACTACCACCTGACAAAAAAGTTCTGGAAGCTGGTACTCTGCATCATTGATGGCCATTCCCTCCTGCAGAGCCCAGGTTGTATAGGGCAAATAATATTAAATAAAGTAAGAGTGTTTAGTAAACTGAAGCTTTTGTAGTGCATGTGCTTATCCTAAAGTTAAAATGAAAAGTCTCCAAGAAACAAATTAGCACACAAAATTACATTGGTGCTTTATTTTTCACATAAAACACAAAATTTAAGATAGATCTGCAAGTTCGCGCGCATCCGAGATGGCCGCGTGAGCACAGGGCTCCCGAGGACCCTCGCTGCCTCCCGCATTTATCCTGTACAATATCCTCATTTGATGGAAGATCATTGAAGACACAACCCGGCTGATGTCCTAGCAGGTTTTTGGGTCGAAATCGGACGCAGGGTCCCCGAGCTTTGCCGTCTTGAAATTTGCGGCCTTCTCCATGGAACAGCCTGGACCTTGAGTGGTGGCAGTGCCCGGGTCGTAATTTAACAACAACGGCTTGAGGAGATCGGACCACAGCCTCCCTTCACTTTCGGTTTCGTTTCTCCGGCGCACTGCCTCATATATGCGGTGTGTCTGTTGACCGGACGAGCCCCGATGCCAGCTCATTGAGTTTCGAGCGGGCGACTGTTTGGCTGTGGTCTCCACTTGGCTCAACTTTGCCTCCTGTATTCCCGTGTGTGAATTTTAAGGAGCCATTTGGACCAGATCCCAAGCCTCCCTCCGGGGCACCCGACTCGCCATGACGGGCAAGCCTGAGGGTGAGAAACGGAAGGTCAAGACCACCATCCGTGGAGGTTCTACCCAGACGAACGTCATGGATCGCTATACACTTTCTAAGGGATCCCCTGGTGGCGCACCTAAGACCCAGGAGGAGGTTGTCGACGATCCTGCTGTGCTGGCGGACTTAACACTACAAGACGTGATGGGCGCCATTGCTGGTATTCAGTCCTCTATTGGCCAACAGTATGAAGCCTTGGCTCCGAAGTTGGACACGGTGGCTATCGATGTCAACCTCATTCGCACTGACTTGGCCAAGACAAATGAGAAAGTGAAGTCATTATAATAATAATAATAATAATAATAATAATCCACATTTGTATAGCGCACAATCACCCGTAAGGGTCTCTAGGCGCTGGGGGCCGTCGGGAAGATTAAGCGAGCTATTGCCCAGAGTCACATGGTGCTGGGCTAACCTGCCGCCGGAGCCGGGGATCGAACCCTGATCCCCAGATTCCAGCGTCAGTCGCCCTGGCCGCGGCGCCACACCTCTTCACATTAGACCTGAAGACATCCAACCTTACAACGGACGTGTCCGACTTGCAAACAGAAGTGCGCAATCTTAGATCTGCTAATGACTTTTTTGCTCGTCGCTTGGAGGATTTTGAAGGCCGCGCACGGCGCAATAACGTGCGTATTATTGGGGTCCCGGAAGAATCTAGTCCACTCGCCACTGATCTTCGAGTGGAGGACCTCATTCTTAATCATCTGGCACCAAAGGGCCTGAGCAAATTCTTTGCCATCGAACGTGCGCACAGAGTGCCAGGGGGACAAGTGAAGCCCGGTTTCCCCCCCGTCCGATTATTGCACGGATCTTCAACTTTAGAGATCGCGACGCCATTTTGCAGGCGGCACGGACAAGCGGCCCTATGCAGTTCGAGAACGCCGCTGTGAATTTTTATCCAGACTTTTCTCAGTCGGTCCAGAAACAACGTATGGGATTTCAAGGTGTGAAAAGGCGACTAAGAGACATGGAACTAAAATATGCTATGTTATTCCCGGCCCGACCTGCGTGTTGAATATGACAATCAAACATTTTTCTTTGTCAGGCCTGAGGAAGTGAGTGATTGGTTGGACACTTTGCCGACTCGCCGCGCTGGCCAGGAACATGCTGGTGGTGCGGAAGGGGTACTGATGGACCAAGAATGATTATGATGCCTGTGTCCGGAACAATTTTCAGCGTGTTCAGCCGGAGTTCACTGACTTTTTTTTATCATTCCGTTCGTATCCTCGGAGGTAGCGGGGATGACGGGACCCTTTCCTCCTCTGGGGTTTTCTTTGTGTAGATTAGTTCATGTTTGTAATTGCTAGGGCGACAGGCACACTGCAAATTGGGGTGGCTTTTGAGTCGGTGCAGGGGTGCGGGGTGGGGGGGAGTTGTGTTGGGAACCTTGGGGGGAGGGAGGGACAAGTTGTTTGTTTTTTCTTTTTCAAGGCAAGGTACTTTCATTATCTTTGACATTGGTGTGATGCTCGTTTTGCGATGGGAGTTCATTTTGGATTTGGATGGGGGGTAGAGGGTTGAAGGTATTATGCTGGAATGTGAATGGGTTGGGAGATCGCATAAAGAGAGGGGTGGTTATGCAGCTGTTGCGGCGCCTTTCGCCTGATGCCGTTCTGTTACAAGAGACGCACTTGATAGGAAACACTTGTCATGCTCTTAATAGAAGGAGTTATCGTCTTGCTGCCCATTCGGGATTTACATCTAGCTCTAGATGAGTGGGTATTCTGCTTAGGGTTTCCCTCCCCCTCGAAGTTGATGATGTGATCCTCGATGCCAGGGGTCGATATGTTGCACTTGTCGGGCAGTGGGAGGGAAAGCCAATCTCGTTGGTGTCAGTTTATGTCCCCCCGGGCTTGCAATCCACGACATTTACGGACCTGGGGTGGATGGTTCTGGGTCTCCCTGAGGGTGTTTTGATACTGGGTGGTGATTTTAACTCCGTAATTTCTGGCAGGATGGACCGCTATCCCCCCCGAGATCTTCCTGCTGCGCAATCCTGGTTGGGCAACTTCCTGGAAACATTGGGCCTCATAGACTGTTGGAGACTAATGCATCCAGAGCAAACACAGTTTACTTTTCACTCGGGAGCTCATGGCAGTCTTTCTAGATTAGATTATATCCTGATACCGGCGGCACTGTCCCCCTCGATTGGAGAGATTAGACACGTGGCCTGGGGCATATCGGACCATTCCCCTATTTGGTTTCATTTTAATCTTAGCATCGGGGCCAAAGGCAGGGTGGCTCCGATTAACCCATGGTATCTCCTCAACCCCAAGACACGCGCTGAATTGATTAAATCATTTGATCTGTATTTTACTGAAAATGTTGGTTCTGTATCCTCACCTTTCTCGTTGTGGGAAGCTTTTAAGACTGTGATCAGGGGACAGGCATTGTCTTTGGTGGGGTGTGCCAAGAAATGTATGAACGAGGCAATTGTTCAGCTCGAAACTGAAATCACAGACCTGGAGACTGCATTGGAGCGGGGGGTGTCTCGAGAAGCATTACATGTCCTCCACCTTAAACAATTAGAATATAAAACTTTGGTTACTGATGCGGCAAAGACGATGAGTAGGGAACAGCAGGGACGGCTCTATGATGTGGGTGATAAAGCAGGAAAATTGATTGCCTGGCTGGACAGAAGGGAGAGAGCGAATTGAGTGGTTCCGGTGATTGTGACATGTGGTGGTGTGAGTGTAACTGATCCTGTTGGCATTGTTGAATGCTTTGCTGATTATTTTCAAAAGGTCTATACATCGGTGTCCGACAGGCCTGAAGAGGATTTGCACTTGTTGCTTCGGGACATAGCGCTCCCATGTTTGTCGGAATCGGAGCGTGATTGCTTGGATGCCACGCCCTCGGTGGATGAGGTGGCTCTCGCGCTGCGCTCCCTTCACTCCGGCAAGGCTCTGGGTCCCAATGGCCTTCCTGTGGAACTGTATAAGTTACGCCCTGATACTTTAGCTCCCCATCTACGTGCTATGTTTTTGGCTGCGCGAGATAATGGCTCCCTCCCCAGAGATCAGCGTCTTGCGACCATTGTGGTGATCCATAAGGAGGGTAAACCACGAGATCGCTGCTCGTCTTATAGACCCATTTCGCTTTTAAATGCGGAGCCCAAGATCCTCGCCAAATTGATTGCTAATCGTCTGATTACGGTTATTGGCGACCTGATTCATCCGGATCAATTGGGTTTTATCCCGCACCGTAACACGGCATTAAATTTGCGACGTCTGCATGGTGTTCTCGCGAGGGCCCCGCCGCTGCGTGAACCGGCCATCTTGGCGTCCTTGGACGCCACGATGGCCTTTGATACAATCGAGTGGTCTTATCTCTGGGCGGTACTCGCCAAGTTTGGATTCGGCGCCGGTATTATTGGTTGGGTCAAACTCCTGTATGAAACACCACTAGCCCAGGGGGTGGTTAATGGCCGCGTCTCCGTGCCTTTTACTCTTGGTAGGGGCACACGACAGGGTTGTCCGTTGTCCTTTTTGCTTTGGCGTTGGAGCCTCTTGCCGCTTGGCTACGGTGGGAGCCCTTGATGAAGGGTATACGCTGGACGCCGGAATTTGAGGATCGCATTTCCTTATACGCGGATGATATTTTATTGTACCTTACCTCTCCCCAAAAATCGCTCAATGTGTTGTTTGACGTACTTACCTCCTTCGGGAAGAACTCGGGCCTCATCATTAATTGGTCGAAATCCTACATTTATGTACTTGCGGGTGATGTCCCTCGTTTGCCACGGGGCTGTCCCATCCAGTTGTCGCAGTCTGGCTTTAAGTACCTGGGTGTGTTTATCTCCATGGATCCGGCGGTTCGCTACGAACGTAATTTGCTCCCCCCACTCCAACGGTTACGCTCCGATGTAGCGCGTTGGCGTAAATTACCGTTGTCTCCCCTAGGGCGTGCGGCCCTTTTTAAGATGATGTCCTTACCTCGGTTCCTATATGCCCTCCAGAATAGTTTTGATGTCATCCCGTCGACATATTTTCAGGAAGTAGAATCGTAGCAGAAGCAACTAATATGGGACGGACGTTCGCGCATAGCTCTTCCGAAATTGACACTCCCCTGGTATGATGGCGGTATAGCGCTCCCGGATATTCGTAGGTATTATTGGGCTTCCCACCTTGCTGCTATCAACCACGGGATGTATGGCCCGGCGTTGAATCCAGCATTTGAAATGGACAAGTGGCTGCTCCCGGGTGGTGATTATTATAGGGCACTTTACTCAGGACCCTCCCGTTCACAACTCACGGGACCTACCGCTATAGCTGTGCGGGTATGGCATAGTGCAACGGCGGCTATGGGCTGGAGTGATAAATTAACGGGTGCGACACCGCTCTATGCCTCTGCGAAGTTGGGTGGCTTATGGAGGACGAAGGGATTTGATAAGTGGGACATTATCGGTATAGGTAAAGTGCGTGATCTCTGGGTTAAAGGAAAGGTTGAGGCCTTCTCTGAATTGCAAATAGAGTATAAGCTGAGTGACAGGGAAAGATTTTGTTACATCCAGGTACGTCATGCTCTGAATTCTGTGTTGCCAGTGGGTAGTGCTGTTCCGGATTCCTCCCCCCTCGAAGATCGTATACTAGATGGCTATGTGCCAGATAGTACTATCTCACTGTTCTATAAGAAAATGATTAATGACCGATCGGGTCTGCTTGATCACCTCCGTGAGGCCTGGATTGCTGATGGTATTGAACTAGATGATGAGGATTGGCAGTCCGCGATCTCCTCTCCCAAGGAGGTGGCGATTCCGGCCCGCCTCCGTCTGGTCCAACTCAAGATCCTCCACAGAATCTATGTCACTGGTCCCCGTCTAATTCATATGGGTTTCTCTACGGATGGCATGTGTCGGCGTGGGTGTGGTCGCCTTGGCACATATCTCCACATCATATGGGAATGCCCTGAGGTGGTGCGATTCTGGAAACGTATACATGAGATTGTGGATGATGTCACGGGATTTGTTATGACGCCGGAGGCCCGACAATGTTTATTGAATGTATGGGGTCCGAATGACTATGACGTGTCGCAGCTTCGGTGGGTGACTGTGGCCAATATGGTTGCGAAGAGAGATATTGCCCAGTTGTGGGGATCCCCAAGGCCGCCTACAGTGACTGCTTGGAAAGAGAGTCTGGACTGGTGCATGTTTCGAGAGAAAACAGTATATATTGCAAGAGGCAGGCCCAAAAAATGGGGGAAGATTTGGAATCCTTGGAACTCATACCGTGGAGATATTTGTACACCCCCGCTCACCGCTATCCAGAGTCCTCCCCAGTCGCCCTGACCTACATCCCTTCCAGCTGTGGTATATCGTGCTGTTCATATGCAACTCTGCCTCTGCCTCCCTCCCCTCATCTGTATTCAAAGACTTTTTTCTCCTGCTATCATGTATCTCCCGTCCTCCTTGAGCACAGACCTAATGGCTGTATTATTACTGTACTGCCTTGCTTGTTTGTTTGATGTTTTGTTTCTTTGTGTTTCAAATAATAAAAAGTTACAAACAAAAAAAAAGATAGATCTGCAAAAACACTCCCAAAACACAGGTGTGGGAGTGCTTGTTTTTCTCCACAGAGACAATGTGTGGACCTATTCTTGCTTCTGCCATCCTTAGGTTGTGCTCCACTTCCAGTCTTGAGCAGTGCCTGGAAACGGGAGTGCTCACAACATTTTGCAATATATTTTTTGTAGTTTCATATAGGGTGAACATGACCTAAAGGTATTGGAGCGCTTTACAGGAGCATCTTTTACATTACAGAAGCAAACATTAATTTGTTGTAAGTACAGGGAGATTAAGTGATTTGACCAGAATCACGGAATGTTGAGCAGACATCAAGAATTGAACCTGGTTTCCCAGCTCTACAGTCATCTGCTCCAACCGTTGTGCCACATATTGCCCCTAAACAAGATATCAGAAAAAGAAGTTCCACAAAACATGCTTTCTGACACAATTGAAAAATCCATGATTATGTGGAGTATGGCCAGGTGTTGCCATGTCAGTAGGAGGCCAGCCGCAGTTTTCCAAGAAGCCTAGGGGACATTTACATCATACACATGTGATGTAAGTGATTCAAGAGGATATATACATCTTTATTTTCTAGTAGCATCAAGAGTCACTTTGTTAGCATAGTTGGCTTATAAAAAAGATCGCCTTCCAAAGCTTCAGAAATAGTTGCACAAGAATTTTTTTTAATTTGGTGTACGAAAGAAGCGAGGGCAGATGGTAGGCACACTTCACAATATTTGTTATATTTGACTTGTGGACTCAGCTCTAGGGATTGGAACATGTCAAACAAGCACCAGCGACTTTAATCAAGGTCAAATTCATTTTTCGTAAGTCACTGGTAAATTAAGTGATTTTACCCACACGGTGTTGAGCCGAACCCAGGACTTGAACCTGGGTCCCCAAAACCCAAGGCAGCTCCTATGGCATTAATGCCAAATCCACTCCTCCTTGAAATATCCAACGTTCTCACTAGTATTGGGACGAAGGGGAAAGGAGCGAGGCTTAAAAAAAAATAATACAAAAAGCTCTTTACTCTTACCTGCCAGAGAATGGAATCTTCCGGAAGGATGTAACCGTTGTAAACTCCTTGCAGTGAAACGTACTTCCGACGTGGGATGCAACATGGGGCGCAACTAGACAGAACTTCAGGGGGGGGCTAAGACTCCCCGTCAGGGCTGGCCCTAACACTGATCGCACACATGAGAGGGACAGGTGAGTGAAGTGTCGCATGAGCAGGGTGAGTAGTGTGCTCGTGTGACTGCAGGGTGAGGCACATGGTTAACAACGCTAGAGTATTGTGAGTGCAGAGCGATCACTGTGAGTGCAGAGTGTGCGGTGTGCTCATGTGACCGCAGGGTAAGTGGAGGGAGAACGGTGTAAGTTCATGGCGAGTGTTATAAGTGAAGTGCGGTCACTGTGAGTACATGGTGAGAGGGTGGGTTGAGTGCATAGTGATCAGTGTGAGTACATTGTGATCCCAGTGAGTGCAGGGCGAGTGTGAAAGTGAAGGACGAGAATGAGGAGTGAGTTGTGTGAATGCAGGGTGCAACCCCAGACACAGTTGAAGTTACTCAGCATGTTATTGAGGCCTGGCATAGGGTTTCAGATATAAGAAACTATTGCTTTTATGGCAAGGTCCAGTTATCGAGGGTGGGGGAAATAAATATGGTGCTCATCCTGCAATAAACTTCCAGTCTTGCGATTAGGGTTGCCAGCTCATTATATTGATGTCCCAGAAGGCACAAAAGTAAGTAGTCCCCTAAAGCCTATTATCAGCACTGATCAGTGCACACTTGGAACTGCAAAAATACATAGAAAGCATTTTTAATTGTGTTCTAAGGCTACCTGAATGATCTATGACATAATTAAAGGGACCAAAGATTGAAAGTCACATTACAAAGGAATACATACTATTTTATTTATAACCCTATTTAGTGTCAAGAAGAAGGCCTTTGCAGGCTCTTTAAACAGCACATGGCTGGCATTTTTATTTTGGTAACCCTACTTTATATTCCCTTTCATGAAATGCATTCTCACATTAAGGCAGTAAAAAGTAAAATGTAAGGAATAGGCAGAGTGGGGGCACAGGGAGTACTGGAACCAGAAAACAAACCGCCTCTTTAATCAGTTTACAAGGGCATGTAAATATGCCCATGGGAGCAGATTTACAAGCCCCTTGTGCCATTTTTGCGTCACTTTTTCCATGTTGAAAGTGACGCAAAAGTGGCGCAAGGGGCTTGTAAATAAGCCACATGGTCTTTTCCAGGCGCACAACGCCCATGGGCTCAAAAGACTTCAGCATGCCTCTTCTCCCCCCCACCTGTCGTGTGTGTGTGTGTGTGTCAGTGTGTGTGTGTCTGTGTGTGTGTGTTGGTGTGTGTGCGTGTGTGTGTGTCAGTGTGTGTCAGTGTGTGTGTGTGTGTGTCAGCCCGGGCTGAGGCAGCTTCCCGGGCACACACACAGATAGTTTTGGAGCTGGCAGCCTCAGTACTTCACAGGTCTTTAAAAGACCATTTACGCGTTAATAAGGCTTTGTTGTTTTCCAGCCTTTAGAGCTCCCGCATCTCAATGACCATGAGAATTAGCCCCCCCTCCCTCTCCGAAATCGTCGTGCCTGCCTCTGGCCTTTAAAGACCTGTGACTCTTGACACTCTTCGCCGAGCCCCCAGCAGCTGCAGCAGCCCGGGCTGAGAGGCACGTCTTGTTCCTGGAAGCAACAGTGTGGTCTGAAGTGCGCGCCCCCCCCCTGAAGGGATGAGGCGCCCCCCCCCCCCCCCCCCCAGGGGGGCGCGCCCCACAGTTTGAAGACCTATGCTCTCTAGATCTTGTCTGACAGTCATGCGCATCCTGCCAACTAACACTTGTGCAGATATTGTCATTGCCATAGCAAACTTTTTGAGTTGGTCCTCGGTATTGAGGACGAAAAAACTGGAGGCCGATGAGAAATTAGATATAGTTCTTGAGTGTGTTAACGCAAACAGCCCTCCCATCAAAGAGTAACTGCAGGGAAATGCTATATACGATTTGATTTAAAAAATTGTAACTCTATGCTATTTCTCAGGAATTCGATAATGCTTGGCATTAAATTTTGTACGAAATGTATGTTTTAACAGTGGCAACCTTTTTACTGACACTTTTATGTATGTATTGTGTCTTTTATGATTGTAAATTATCGAATAAAGACTATTGAACTGAACTGAGAGAATTCTCTACACTAGGAAAGTAGGAATTCCAAGCTTTTCGTTGTGGTCTCCTTCCTTGTTTCTTTAGCCAGTACTGCAGGCATTCGACTTTAAGTGCAGAGTGATCTGTAACCAGCCTCTCGGTGCATGTGTTGCCCCTTTAGATAATATGAAGAAATATTGGCTATGACCCCTAAGATTCATTTCACTTTTCAGTGAAAGCCCTGTACAGGTGCAGAGCTAAATGTACTCGTGAATTCAGGTGTAGATTTGCACCACTAAGGGGATGCCTCTAACCGTCCCTTGGAGTCTGGTTTTGGATGTGCCCAGTAACACTGACTCATCACAAGAGGTACTTATGGTGAAGAGAGCTAATTTAATTAATTAATATTTTGAGATCACCACAAATGATTAAGGTATTTCAGAAGCTCTTAGGGTAAACACCAGTATGGTGGCACATAGAATAGTGCAGGCTATATATCATGTGTGTGCCACAGTGTGCATTTACAAGCCCCACGTATCAGACAGGTCAAAAGGTTGTGACTGCCAAAAGCATCCTTGTGCTCTAGCTGGGTTCAGACTTATAGTTTAAAAACACTGTGCTGACACATGGTAAAGGAAAGTGGCCCCACCACGTAGAAAGAAATCTGTTTTCATATATATATATGTATATATATGTATATTTTAATGTATAAAAATGTATCATACTTTATATTAGAAGTATGCCTTCACAGGGAACTAAAGTCTAAAGGATGTTTTCACTGTGTAGGTAAACCTTCATTTCCCATAAATAGTTTTAGAAAAAAATTACCTTATTAGTTTACTTCCCTGCCTTGAAAAATACGGGGGAAATTATTTTAAATTATCTTTCGCTTAATATCAAATACCTAATTTATTGGTGAGGTAGGTTTTTGATAACTTTAGTGGAAAAGTAGTTTTATGAAAGTGTACTTTGTGCTGCCTGAGAGAAAACTGTTTTAGAACCTGTTTGTCTCTCAGCCCTATGTCAGAGATTCAATACTGCAGCTTGGCTTCTGAGCCCACTTAACAGGGATGAGCCATCTGGGAGGAGTGGCGGGGCAGATGACAGGAGAACAGGTAGCCTTAATGCTTCTTCTTTTGACTTTGTGATGCCAACTGTGGCTGGCAGGAGCTGGTCTCATTCATTTCCAGGATTATCATAACGTTCTGTTTTCCAACCCCAACTGGAGGGAAAGCCACATTAAAAACTGGAAGAGCAAAGCGCAGCTTATATAAATAGGGGAGTATCCGGGAGGAGCAAGGGGATAACCTTCTTCTGTGTAGGGCTTCTGGGAATCTTTGCAGTTAAAACCACAGAGGAAGTGCTGAAAAAGGAAGTGGAGATTGTGTGAGAGATTAGTTAGGACAGGGTAAGGATATTCTCCCTCACTGGCTGGTGCACAGGATAAGACTGCCACCTCACCACTACCTCTCACAACATTTCTGGAAAGACAACGTGTGGAAAGAAAAGCACTCCACCTAAAAGCTTGTGGAAGAAGACCCTCAGACGTCTGATTCCTTCTGGCTGTCAAGATTTGTTAGAAGGAGTAGATGCCCAGAGGCTAGAGCCAATAGTTTCAACGGAATCCAGCAAACTTTTTTTTTTTTAGTTTTCAAAAACCTTTATTGTATGAAAAATACGGTACATCAGTGCAATGCAATCAGATAATATAGTGACAAGTAGCAATGCTAATAATCAGCACCTTCTCGCATAAGTCAGTAAACATTGCAGTAAATAAGAACCATTTAGAACCAAATCTCCCCCCCCCCTCCCCAACGCATACCCGATATCGTTCACAGTGCTGTAGGTGAAGACAGAAAAGGAAAACAATGTCTGATGGCTTAGCAAAGCAATTCAACAAATAAAAGTCTGTGTGACCTAGGTAGATCAGCATGCACGGCACATACAATATAGCAGTCTTAGACAATCTTGCCGGTACGCATAGAGGTGCATCATCTTGCAGAGGGCTCGTAGTTCCAATTTCATCTCAGTCTTATAGTGTTCAGGGCATTACATGCAATACGCAAAACGTGAACTGTACATTTATCACATCAATTGCCACATAGGCTCCCCTAGTAACCTCTGCATTCCTGTATGGCCTGGGGGTCCCCCCTCCCACATTGTTTTCGCTCTCCAGCTCCTCCTCCCCTTCTCTACATTGCCGGTGGAGATAGGATGTTAGCGGGCCCCATATGTCTTTCGTACGCGACTGAAGTGGCAGGAGTTCGGCGTATGATTGCAACTGGTCCTTCCATGTGGCCATGGTAGAAATCCATGTCTTGAATTTGGGGGCCCGCCCTCTCCCCCATCTACAGGCAACTTGTCGCTTGGCTAGTAATAGACTCATCGCCAAGAACGTTTTGTGTGTAGTCTCTACGTTTTGCGTAAGTCCCAGTAGGGCTAGGCGCGGGCATGGCGCTATGTCAGTGCTCAACATGTCTGAAAGACCTGCAAAGACCTGCAACCAATACTCGGCTACCTTGGGGCATGTCCATGCTAAGTGTGCAAAGTCCGCCCCGTTCTCTCCACACCGGGCACAGCGGTCCGTTTCCCTTTGTCGGATTCTGTGGAGTTTGGCCGGGGTGTGGTACAGCCGATGTAAGAACTTAAAGTGTATGAGGAGCAGCCGAGCGTTACTGGTTATGGCATGTGTCTGCGTACAGCTGGTTTCCCATTGTTCATCAGTTAGTGGGGAGTCTAAATCTCTGTCCCATTCGGACCTGGCTCGCAAGGGAGTAGTTTATGGTGTGTTCTGCACATGTTTATAGGTTCGCGAGACTACGTGCTGAGGGGCTTCTGTTTGCAGGAGTGCGTGCAGGGGCGCAAGGGTGGCAGGCTCCTCCGGGAAGGAGGGACTGAGCACACGAACAGCTTGCCGAAGCCGTGTGTATAAAACGACGTCCATGGTTGAGGGTGAGCGTTCGCCAAAGAATTGGTCCAGCATACGAAATTGCCCATTGAGGTAGAGATCCCCCGATGTGCGGTAATTAAGCCTAGCAGCATCTTGCGTCCAATAGCCTCACAAGTGACTTGTAATCGGGAGTCATTGAGTAAGGGTAATCCAGGTGAATAAAGCAGCAGACTGTCCATACACCGGGCTAAGTGCTTCCATGCCATGGCTGTGCAGTCGACTGTCGCCGGGTCGCGCTCCCTATCCCCCACTGCGAGGAATATGAAGTTAACAATAGGTGTCGGCCGCATATGTCCCTCCTCAACCGCCAGGTGGGCCATGTATGGTGGAGGGTGAAACCAATAGGCAGCAAAGTGGGCTTGCACGCTATCATAGTAGCGCTCGAAGTTGGGTACATCAAAACCCCCTTCATGGTAGGACAACGTCATTGTACTAAGGCGGAGTCGTGCTTGCTTCCCGCCTCAGATAAGCCGTGTCAATTGTGTATTCAGTGTGCGGAAGAAATATTTGCCGGGGTAGTAAGGGATATTGGTAAAAAGATACAGCAGTTTCGGCAGAATCACCATTTTAATCAGTGAAATGCGTCCCGCCATTGAAAGTGGGAGGCGCAGCCATTTGGTAATGTTGTCAGTGATTTTATCTATTGCCACCCCGTAATTGGCTCTCATAAGGCTCTCCCTTTGGCGCGTGACCTGCACACCCAGGTACCGTAGGTCATCCATTTCCCATACTAGGGGGTAGTCAAGTTGGTGCTGTTGCGTTGCGTCCGTGAGGGGGAAAACTGCAGACTTGGCCCAATTAATTTGTATCCCCGCGATATATCCAAATTTCGTGATTTCACATAGGATAGGGTTAAGATTTTCCTGGGGTTTGTGGACATAGAGCGTCATATCATCAGCGTAAAGGGATATGAGCAGCTGTCGGGTAGGGTAGATGAGTGCCCGATGATTATGGTGCTGCCGCAATTTCGCTGCTAGGGGTTCTATGGCAATCGCAAAGAGTATGGGGAGAGCGGGCATCCCTGACGCGTACCTCTATGTATGATAAACGGCGAGGATCTGGACCCATTTAGTAGCACCACAGCTGTTGGTTAATGATATAATAGTTGTATCCAGTTCAGAAAACTATATGGGATCCCTAAACGTTCTAGTATGCCCAATAGATAATCCCACTCCAGCGAGTCAAACGCCTTCGTGGCATCGAGGAACACAGCCGCTGCTTCGCAATGTGGGTCAATATCTTGCATTACCGCATGGAGAGTGCGCAAGTTATGTGATGTCGAGTGATGTGGCACAAAGCCCGCCTGATCAGGGAGGACCAGGCATTCCATTAATAAATTGAGGCGGACCGAGAGAACCTTCGCTAGTATTTTAGTGTCGCAATTTAGTAGGGACAAAGGCCGGTAGGAATCGCACTGCACGGGAGGTTTGCCAGGCTTAAGTAACGATGTTATGAGAGCTTCTCGCATAGTTGCCGGGAGGAGCCCCTCCTCTAGTGCAGCGTAAAATACCTTTTTTAGGATGGGAGCTAGTAGGGGTGCGTAGGCTTTATAAAATTCAATTGGCAGGCCATCTGAACCTGGTGCCCGGCCCGACTTCATTGTCATGATGGCTTTCGTAATCTCATCTAACTCTAATTCGAGATTCAGGAACTTCTGTTCATCCTCTAAGTATGTAGGTAGGTCTAGTGGTGCACCTCTATGTGAGGAGTATAGAGTCTTGTAGAAATCTTGGAAGACGCGAACCTCGTCCGAAAGTTGACGATGTGTTTTTCCCTGGGTGTCTTGGATGGCAGTTACGTAGTTGGCAAATTTAGAGGGTTTGATGGAGTCGCCAGAGCCCTCCCAGAGCGGTCTCCCTCTCCTTAAATGCGTGCCTCATGCGGTTTACCGCAAAATTTACATTCACTGTCTGCCGTGATTTCATATTCAGTGAGTTTGTCACGTATATGAGCCATGGCCTCTGCATTATCTGCACCCTGACTTAGCGTGCGCTCTAATGTCTGCAGTTTGGTTTCCAACTTGCGAAGGTCCGCCCTTAGGGACTTAAGTATTCCTCCGCCCTTGGCTATGCACCACCCACGAATAGTGACTTTAAAAGCCTCCCACACCGTTGTGATACTGGCCACTGATGTCAGGTTATGGTAAAAGAAATCCTGGATGCCCTGCTCTAGTTCAGCCTTGAAAGCCGTATCAGCTAAGTGGGAGGGGTTGAGGCGCCAGCCTAGATATGGGGAACAATCCAACGGAACCTGTAATTCTACTAGTACTGGGGAATGGTCGGAAAAGGTACGGGGTAGGTGGATCGCCTGTGTAAGCCAGTGCGCCATTCCCGTGGAGATAAATACGTAGTCAAGTTAAGCCCATGTGGCGTGAACTGCTGAGTAGTGTGTACCCTCCTTGAGCCCTGGGTGCATGTGCCTCCATGTATCTACCAAGCCGTTCGCCTCTGCTATGTCGCGCAGTGTACGCTGCATGGCATTGTAATGTGCAGGCAGGGAGCGAGACCTATCTATTTGCGGCTGTATGGCAGTGTTGAAGTCGCCCCCCAGAAGAACGTGGGTGATGCCCAGTGCTTGTATTTTGCCCCATAGCAAGAGCAGTGGGTTGGGAGTGTCAGTGTTGGGGCCATAGTAGCTGGCCAAGAGGATGTCGTACATGTGTAGTTTCCCCCACAGTAGGCAGAATCTACCCTCTGTGTCGGATTCCATGACTTTGGGAGCGAAGGCCACTCCACGCTTGACTAGGACGGTAACTCCCCTAGAAATAGGTGGAATACAATGAAAAATTACGACATGTGGCCCATCGGGCTGCAAAGGGGGGGTTGTCATTGAGCGCTAAATGTGTCTCTTGTAAGAGGGCTATGCCTATATTATGTCTATCCAAGTCTATCCAAGTACCCCAGTATTTGCCTGCGTTTTCTAGGGTCATTGTGGCCGAGGACATTCCACGATGCCACTTTAAGAGAACGGGGCGCGTGTGTCTCACCTATCGGTTCCACGGTGGTACATATTAAGCAGCATGAGTTTCGAAAGAGTTACCTCACTCCCAGCACTGAAAAAAAACTGCATATCAAACTTGGATATCCCACCCACTTTGGCGTTCCCAACTTGCCGGGCACAGAATTCCCTCCCTCTGAACTAAAACACATTCCAACTGTCGAGATCTCCCCCATGTAACAGGGGGGGTTAGGGGTCCGCCCTATGGGGTGGGAAGTACCAACTAGGGGTGCCCGACTAGCCCAGACACCCACTAGTCTGCCAGCTGTTAGGCAGGGCAGTCAATCGTGGGACGGAGGTGGGTAGCCGAGCACATCCACAATTCGCATATTCAAAAGAGACATGGTAGGATATCATATACATCACCAGAGAAGCTCATTCAGTCTTATCGTGAGGAAGCGTTGTGTCTCTCCAATTGGGCAGCCATCTGCCATGAGTTCAGTCCTGGTGCGATAGTGGAGAGCTAGATCTGGAGCGGTTATGGGAGTCAGCCTCTTGTGTAGATGCCTTTTTAAAGCGTCTGATGTAATCCTCTGCCTGTTGCGGGGTAATGAAGAAATGCTGTTTCCCTCAGTGTGTAATTTTGAGCTTTACGGGGTAGAGCATGGCATAGGGGATCTCTTGTGTTTGTAGCTTCTTTTTAACATCCGCAAACTTGCGTCGGGCCTCCTGCACAGCTGGGGTGAAATCGGGGGAAAAGGCCAAAGTTGTATTTTCGTAAGGCACTCGCTGTTTTTCTCGGGCCAGGCGGAGGACCTCGTCACGGTCGCGGTAATTGAGTAAGCGGGCAATGATAGGTCTCGGTGTTGCACCAGGAGGGGGGCGGGCTACTAGGGACCTATGCGCCTTCTCCACAATGAGGTGAGGAGAAAAAGAGTCTCTGCCGAAAAGGTCTATTAGCAATTTTTCTATAAAGTCCTCCATACGGACTGTGTTGGTGGTCTCCGCAAGGCCCATAATGCATATATTGTTTCTGCGGGACCGGGCCTCCAAATCCTCATTTTTGTCGGCTATTACCTTAAGTAACTTATCCATTTGTGAGGCGTGGCGGTCCCTCGACGTCGCTCAGTCCTCCAAGTCCGATATTCTGCTATCCGCTTCTTTCAGGTGAGTATCATGCTGCCCTAGTTTGGCTACCACTGTGTCCATTCTCGCATTTAAAGTGTCTATTTTAGAGTCAATGGAGGTGAGGCTGTGCTTCATCCCGAGCAGGAGCTCCCGCCAGTCTTCCTCAGGCGGGGCGCCATTTTGTTGTGCAGCGGGGTCTGCCGTTTGAGACGCTGGGGTTTTGCGAGTCTCAAAGGGGATTTTAGATTGTCTAGCGTCCATGCGCCCCATCTTGCTGCAGCACTGATATGTGGTAGAAACGGAGTCTCAGCGCGTAGTAGGCAGGAGCACAGATTGTATTGCTTGGCGATATCGTTCCAGGCCCCCTAACCTCAAGTCGATTGTTGCAGTCTCTCAAGCTATTCCGTGCACCAGTCAGTGTAGAGAACTCAACAGTGCACAGTAGGGGGAGACGGACAGAGTTCTGCTGCCTGGGATGTGTTTAGGTGCAGCCCAGGAGTGTATGCCGATGACGTATGGCACCGGCGCTCATGTGGACGATAGGGAGGAGGCCTTCTCAATGAACCAGTGTAACCTGGACCAGGTTGTCGCCAATTTCGTTTTTTTTTTGCTTGATGATGGGGTGGTTCGGGAGATCAGTAGGTTGTCCTACTCTGCGTTATGACCGGGCCAGTTAGGCGCTGCAGCTATTCCAAGTGTGCTGTTGCGTCGGTCGCTGGGCCGATGGAGCGGCAGCCCAGACATCCACTCCCACACGGGGTTTCCAGCTTGGCCTATGAGTCGTTCCTTCTCGAGCTGGTGTCTTCCAAATGGCAGCGGTTATTGCGGCTCTTTCTCCCCTCCCGCGTTGCCAGCCTCGTCGCGGCGTGCCCTGCGCAATGTTGGAGCTAGCCACCCGTCCAGTACTACCCGCTGGCCACCCGCACCGCCTTCTCCGGGGGGCCTGCTTACACACGAGCAATATCCGGGGACAAGCGCGGTGGCAGGCGCTAATGTTCCAGCGGGAGAGGGGAGGGGTCGCTGTTTTAATCCCGTCCGCTCATCACCTCGGCAAGCAGTTCAGTGTGCGGTGGCCGTATATGGCAGGTATTGTCGCCGTCAGTGCAGTATACCTCCAGGGGGTCCCTCAGTCATCGTGGAGCTCACCAGTCTGTTCCGCCAGTCGCAATGTCAGAGCTCCCGTCCGCCATGTTAAACAGGGCCTTCTTGCGCCTCGGCCCCCCCTGAGCATTCCAGCCGGGCGCCGGATCCGCGGGTGTAGAGCAGAGGGTCGCGGCTGATTAGAGACGTTGCCACGTTATTCACAGCTCACTGTTCCGCTGCATGTAGGGCATCGGAAGACGCCTCGGTGTTCTCCGCTTCCAACGGTGATGTTTTTGCTTCGAAAATATGCTTCAGGATGGGGCTTATGTATGTTTGTGTGCTCAGCCGGGCTGGAGCCTCACTCAAGTGCGGCCATCTTTGTCCAGCGCCATCTAGCGCCCCCCCGGAATCCAGCAAACCTTGGCACAGGGATAATACACACCAGATGTAGAGTCTGAATGCCTTGCCTGAACCCAATATGGCTGCCACAGTTTTCCCTACCACCGGACTCCGTCCAGACCTGGAACACATCCCCCATCGGCCTAAAAGGCAGCCTAGCTCCTTCTCTGGTTTATTTTTGCTCCCTCCCCCACCTCCTTTCTTTTACCTCTATCCTATAGTGGGGACAGGCTCTTCGACTACCTGACTCTGTTACTGTAGCCTTTGTATCTATTCAAAAAGTTTTTCCCCGAATGCTGAGACCTGAGCAACATGGCTGATGCACCGGAGTTGCAAGACAGCTAATGAGGAGATGGGCCCTGATTTACCCCTCGACCATCACTTACCCAGCCGGACATTAGTCACAATTCTTCCTCGTCTCCCTGCCATGGCTCCTCCCTCCCCTCCTTTCCTACAAATTCTCTCAACCTTGTTGTTTGTTTACTGTACCTTACTATGCTATTTTAACTGATGCAACTTGTAAAGCAATGTTCCTCGGTATAGCGCTCTGATAACTCCGGGTCTAGCAAGCACTATATAATCCTTTTTAGATGTACCTTGTAATGCAACAACGCTCTGGTTAAGCGCTCTGATACCGCCAGGTCTAGCCAGCGTTACATAATCCTTTTTAGATGTACCTTGTAATGCAACGATGCTCTGGTTAAGCGCTCTGGTACCTCCGGGTCTAACCAGCGCTATATAAACTTCTCAAATCAAAATAAAATCAAAAATGGTTTTCATGAACGCTGAGACCTGAGCAACATGGCTGATGCCCGGTGGAGCTGCTAGACAGCTAATGAGGAAATTGGCCCTGGTTTTCCCTTGACCGTTACCTACTCAGCCGGACATTTAGCACAGTTCCTCCTCGTCTCCCCGCTATTACTCCTTCCTCCCTCCCTCCTCCAAATTCTTACAACATTGTTTATGTGTACTGTACCTTACTATGCTCTTGTAACTGATGTAACTTTAAATGTAACAATCCTAAATGTAAATAAATAAATTGGGGTACTGATTAATAACACATCGTTCAGTAACCAGGAGAAAAATTAGCGGTAGGGTAAGACACTGACTGGCGACACAAAACCACGGCCAGTTAACTTCTGACAAAAAGCAATACAGGAAGAAACCAATTAGAACTCATGGTTAAAGAAACAATTAAACACAGCTATATGTATCAGGCAAGACAGTGGCCTACATCTTGCTCATCAAGGGAAGGCTGTGACTAGCCCCGCACCTACCAGGGTATAGGCCCAGAGATGAAGAAACCAAGGAGGGCAATGCTGCAGAGATGGAAGAGAAACAAACTGCCCCTAAGGGAGATGTGGCTGATGTTCCAATGCACAGGGAAGGGCAGGTGGGAGAGGCGAGAGTCTGGGTGAGTTTGAATTTGTGAAACACTTAGGATAGCAATAATCTAGAGAAAGGTAGAAGTAAAAGAGAGCTGGAACCAAAAACGAATAAAATAATAAAGTTTGGGGATGAAAAGTTGTGTGACAAACTGGTTAAAACTGACCTGCGGAAACAACCAGGAATGTTGCCAGGCAACTACTTAATGCCTGTAAGAGTCGTATATATTACAACTACCTTAACTGTCCCGATGTTCCACCTCCATAGCGGAAGTGAAACTACAAGACTGAAACGTACTTCCTGGCGCCCTGCCAGGAACTTTGTTCCAGTTTTATAGTTTCATTTCCACAAGAATGACTACAATTCGAAGCACACCAACCAATCTCACAGAATACTCAAATTGGAGCTTTACAAAGAGCACTATGCAAGAATCCCTCATGAAATGTCTGCTTTGCTCACGTAGCAGGCGGTGACAGCTGAACGCCAACAGCTTCTTCCATCAAAAGAGTTGGGGAGACAAAAATGTATAAACAGACTTGCCATTAGGTTAAGTCACAATGATCAGAAAAGCTCTGAACATGTCTGAATGTAGAAGTATTTGTAGTTATCAGACTAGTTATCAAACTCTGGGGAAACTCTGGTAAGCAGAAATTGTCTAATAAGTGTTTCTTTATGGAAGTGAATGGGGACAACTGTTAAGCCTGATGTCAACTGAGGTCAGTAAAAGCCTATACAAAACACGCAAAATGTCAGAAAAATTACAATGTGGATTAAACTAAAACCCTAAGGTAGACAGAATGGATGTGGGCCACCTTATGCAGAAAACGGGACCCTGTTGAAGAGTAAACTTGGCACATGAAATTCATTCTGTCATGTGCCCAAATGGGAAAGTATTCTCGGTATAGTGATATAACTACTGTGTTTTTCACCAGATTTTGGGTGCAGTAGGAAAAAACATGCAATAATAATACTTTCGCATGCATGTGCACATTATTCCTTACCCACTTATCAGCCTTCTGCTAGTGGTAATGGAAGATGTTTTTATGTAATGTCTTACACTCTTAGGGCCCAAATGTACAAAGGCCTTTTGTGGTTGCAAAAGATCCGAATCACAGAATTAGGCAGGTTGCAATCCCAAAAATGCCATTTGCAATGTGCAAACCACAAACTGTGACTCAGTAAAACTTTACAGAATCTCAATTTGGGTTTGTGACCCAATACCGATTTAATGCTTGGAAGGGGTGTATTTAGGACGTCCTTCCATATATTGAATCACAAAGGCTTGTGTTGATGTTTTGTGACCTACACATTCAAATTTAACCGACTACATTTAATGGTAACCCATCGACAAATGGGAAGAGGGGAGCAAGG